>NC_041348.1:512500-812500 GCF_004354835.1 Perca flavescens
GAATGTTCCTGCACTGCGCTTTGAGCCCTACCTCGTGTTTTTGCCGCCTATCATGTGTAGGCGGTGTAAAAAGGTGAGACCAAATGAGAATATTAACTCATGTCCTGCTTCCGCCATCTAAAAATCACAGAAGACAGAGACATAAAGCAGCTCTGATGTGTGTTACTCCAGGACCAGCTCAATTATATCCTTTTTTTTTTTTTTTAAATAGAGACTGCTTTAAAGCAACACCAAAGATTCTTTTCTAACTTAAAATAATGTTTCCAAAATGGTTTCAGTGGTTCATCAACTCATAACAGGGTGAACGACACTTCTGCATTCACTTTGCGGCCCTCTATTGGCTATAACCGCACTATGCAAGTTTGCCAGATCGGGTAGTGGATCTGTAGTTCGAATGAGACATAATGAGACATTACGACAGCGGTAATGGACAATTCTGCTTCCAACTTGTAGGGGGACCGAAGAGGAAAAGTGCTTTGGTGTTGCTTTAAGACATGCAACAAATTTGATATGAATAAACATTGTGTGGTTGGTATCATGTGGAGGTATACACAGGAGAGGGCCATGTCAGAGCACAGCAACCCACACCAGCTAAGCCGAGCCAAACCAGCTCCACCCGGTCACCAGGAAGCCCAGTGGTCCAGTGATACCTGTAACGACGATCTTGGGGACATCCAGAATGGTGCCGTATGATGCGGTTTTACGGTGGCCTCGTTTATACGGGGGACGTGCTGCGAAAACACACACATACACACATACAGCTGCGAACACAACAAGCATGCAGACTAAGACAGACCGGGGGCCCACAGCTGGACTAAATGTGGGCCACATACATGCAGAGCATACACTGTACGTGCAAGGGCAGCATGCAATCCCTCCATTCCAGACGCTGTGGAGCAGTATTGCGTAGACTGCCGGCAGCCACAAATAGCAGGCATTCAGCTCTATTGCTGTTTGGAGGACAGAGGCTGAAGTCCGAAAACAAAAAGTGCAACAACAAAGACCCTGACTCTATGTGCTCAAATTAAATCTCTCTGCACGTAGCTCCTGAGGTGAGTCTGCTGCTTTCTGTCAGAGCCTTTAATGGAGGCGGATGTTTGACAGCTGGGTCTGACGGGTCATATATGCATGTGCTAATATAAGGATTCAATCTTCACCTCAAAATGATGAAGGCTCATGAAAAACAACCTGACATGAGTGTCAGGGGAGGATTTTCTTGTTGACTTGGAGAGGCATCATGCCTTGACAATAACACTGCATGCCTTTCTTGTGCAACTTTTCTTATTTAATAGAACATTCTAAATCTCGTAAGAGCATGCTAATTTGTCTTGATACGCTCCTCAGCCTGCTCGTAAGTGTTGTTGTGTGCTATGAAATGTCTGGCATTACCTGCAGGTGTAAATTGGATCTTTGGCTCCAGCTCCGACAGGTCAGTACTCATTCGTTTGCTGTCAGATGATGCCAGGCACTGTGTTCGTGCAGGCAGGCTCTCAACACTGCCCCCCCTGGACAGAGGCAGAGTCCTCAATGGGTCTGCCTGAGAGAACAGAAAACTTTCACTACAGAAGCTTGTTTTGACAATATTTGTTTTCTCTATCACAGATAAAATGCCAATGGCTCTGTTCAAAATGAAGAAGTCGAATGAAGAGTTGGTTTACCTTTGGCTTGAAGAAAGGAGCAAACTGAGGCGTAATCTTGATAGTGTCGTTACTCCCTTGAGAATCACTGTGCTCCATGTTTGTGTCGCTTTTGTTGCTTGTGCTGGTGCCAGTGTTGTCCACATATGAACCTGTTATTCCCCAGGACACAGGCCAGGAGACAGGTTTTTATAGATTTCATACTTTCTCAACTGCGGTGCCTTTCATCTAAGGTTTGACATTGCATTTTCTGCTTGTATTTGATGGCTCGTAACGCTGAAAACATTTGAAAAACTCAAAATAATTCAAAAACTTTAGACTGACAAATAAAAAAAATAAGTCTGTAGTGTGATTATTCATGTAAAATCATGTAATGAGTCATAATTGACGGACACACTCATCTGTGAAAATAGGTCACCCGCAATATAGCAAAAAGGCAACACTGTCTACAAGTGCTTCCATATCATTGTGAACTCCTTGTTAACAGTTGTAAATTATGAGATTAAAGGACCTAAATTCAGACATGATAACATTCTTGGATGCTGAGGAGCAATAAATATGCATCCAGAGATTTTTCACGTAATACTTACTTGCTATCCAGACAGAGGGTAAGCCCCAGTAAAGGAAACTAAACATAAATGAGTGAAACATTACGCATTCTTCTGTGTTGATAACTATTGACTACAATTTGATATTGGATCTTGGACATCCATGCATTAAATGATGTGTACTGCTTTAACATGAACTTCCTGTACGGGTGTGTCCCAAAGGTTTGGAGGATGACTCAAACCTGTACTAGTTGCAGAGTTGCTCTGTCCCTCATCTGAATACTGGTATGGATATTGCAGGGGTTCATCAGATTCTTGGAAGTACTGCAAAAAAAAAAAAAAGAAGGAAGACTTACATTTTTTAAATATGCACTCCTCGATTGCCTTAAAGTGACCACATATTTCTACCCAAGCTAAGTGTGTGTGAAAAAGTGAGGCTTATTACAATGTTAAAACTAATAACTTCAGGCAGGCAGACTGCAAATGAATTACGCAGACTTTACACGCACACGTTTTGGTTCGGTTGGTTTAGGCTAGTTTGAAAGTTGTCAATTAAACTCTGGTGTGGACCAGTGTGGAATTAGCGCTGGGGCGATTCATCAATTTCATAGATTACAAAAATATGTTGATTAGCATAACGTGCATCGATGCATCGGAATAGAGGGAGATGGCAGCGCCCGTAAACATGGATTAATCTGAAAAAAAAAAGCAGTAGCTAAAAAACATCGCCAACGGTCATCGAAAGCGCGATTTATGCTTCCGCGTTAAATCTACGCCATGGCTACATACGTAGATACGTGAAGACACCGACCCTACGCCGTAGCCTGACGTGCACCTCTCGAAAAATATAACTACACGCCGCGGCCGTGGCTTGGCAATGTTGCATTTCCCCCCCCAACTCATTTCCTTGTTCTCCTTCTCCATAAACAACATGAAAACAAGGAGAGGGATAACTTTTCCTGCTCCAGATTTCCCACCGTGGTCAGAAAGAACAGGGGAGATACTTCGGTTCTCTCACTATAATTCTAGAGTCACTCCACACACACACACACACACACACACACACACACACACACACACACACACACACACACACACACACACACACACACACACACACACACACACACACACACACACACACACACACACACACACACACACACACACACACACACACACACACACACACACACACACACACACACACACACACACTCTCTCTCTCTCTCTCTCTCTTTCATGTTGAAAAAGGAGGAGAAAGCGAGTCTGTCAAAACTGGCCAATGTGTGAGAGGGGGAGGGTCCGTAAGGGATTAGTCAACTGCATAACACTGATCTACACTTGTGTCTCTCACTTTCACTACAGATGTCCCAGTAAAAAATAAAAAGTTAGTCTGGAGACCTGCGTTTCAATTATTTCCCTTGCCCCACACTGATGCAAAAATACATTTGCCAGTGATTATCTTAACTGCATATGGAGCCGGACTGCATTTCCATGATGATACAACTCCGGTTTAGCAAACATTCCTACCGAGCTGCTCAAGCGACTGTATGAGTTAGAAATGTAGGTAACAATATGCTGAATCAAAGTTCAAATGTTTATCATCTCCAAACCTTTAGTTAACTTTTCTCATAAGACTTTACACTCAGTTGTCAGTTTAGTATGTACACCTAGCTAAAACAAATGTGATCTAATACTAATAAAACAGTCCTGCAATCTATTCCTCCCTTCATGAAGGGTGTTAACATTCAGTTTTTGTTAAAACTAAGATATGTTCATTCACATATATGGTAATTTTGAAGAATGTACACTACAGGCCAAAAGTTTGGACACACCTTCTCATTTAATGTGTTTCCTTTTTATGTTCATGACTATTTACATTGTAGATTCTCACTGAAGGTATCAAAACTATGAATGAACACATATGGAATTATGTACTTAACAAAAAAGTGTGAAATAACTGAAAACATGTCTTATACTTTAGATTCCTCAAAGTAGCCACCCTTTGCTCTGATTACTGCTTTGCACACTCTTGGCATTCTCTTGATAAGCTTCAAGAGGTAGTCACCTGAAATGGTTTTCCAACAGTCTTGAAGGAGTTCCCAGAGATGTTTAGCACTTGTTGGCCCTTTTGCCTTCACTCTGCGGTCCAGCTTACCCCAAACCATCTTGATTGGGTTCAGGTCCGGTGACTGTGGAGGCCAGGTCATCTGGCCCAGCACTCCATCACTCTCCTTCTTGGTCAAATAGCCCTTACACAGCCTGGAGGTGTGTTTGGGGTTCATTGTCCTTTGAAAAATAAATGATGGTCCAACTAAACGCCAAACCGGATGGGATGGCATGTCGCTGCAGGATGCTGTGGTAGCCATGCTGGTTCAGTATGCCTTCACTTTTGAATAAATCCCCACAGTGTCCCCAGCAAAGCACCCCACACCATCACACCTCCTCCTCCATGCTTCACCAGCATGTAGAATCCATCCGTTCACCTTTTCTGTGTTGCACAAAGACACGGCGGTTGGAACCAAAGATCTCAAATTTGGACTCATCAGACCAAAGCACAGATTTCCACTGGTCTAATGTCCATTCCTTGTGTTTCTTGGCCCAAACAAATCTCTTCTGCTTGTGGCCTCTCCTTAGCAGTGGTTTCCTAGCAGCTACTTGACCATGAAGTCTCCTCTTAACAGTTGTTCTCTAATCTGAGCTGCTGTTAACTTGCAATTTCTGAGGCTGGTGACTCGGATGAACTTATCCTCAGCAGCAGAGGTGACTCTTGGTCTTCCTTTCCTGGGGCGGTCCTCATGTGAGCCAGTTTCATTGTAGCACTTGATGGTTTTTGCGACTGCACTTGGGGACACATTCAAAGTTTTCGCAATTTTCTGGACTGACTGACCATTTGTTAAAGTAATGATGGCCACTCGTTTCTCTTTACTTAGCTGATTGGTTCTTGCCATAATATGATTTCTAACAGTTGTCCAATAGGGCTGTCGGCTGTGTATCAACCTGACTTCTGCACAACACAACTGACGGTCCCAACCCCATTAATAAGGGAAAACATTCCACTAATAGAGAGAGAACACCAAGGGTTTGCAGCGCTATCAAAAAAAGCAAAGGGTGGCTACTTTGAGGAATCTAAAATATAAGACATGTTTTCAGTTATTTCACACTTTTTTGTTAAGTACATAATTCCATGTGTGTTCATTCATAGTTTTGATGCTTTCAGTGAGAATCTACAATGCGAATAGTCATGAAAATAAGGAAATGCATTGAATGAGAAGGTGTGTCCAAACTTTTGGCCTGTCCTGTAGTTTGTGGTGCTGTTGAATAGTGTTGCCTTATAATAGCAGGTGTTTCCATCACTTTGTCCACCCCATTTCTATCAATGAGGGCAGGCTGAACAACAAACACCTCTCTGTGTAAGGCATTATAGTGTATACTGTATGTAGCATTATGATATTATATGATCATATTATGATATTATGATAGAATGATTATATAGGGTATTTCACACTGTTCCTTAAGGTCTCCTAATGGGGTATGTAACATTGGTTGGGCTGAAAATGGCCTGGTTGATATTTTATTGGCCCTTATGCATCCCTGTGTTTTGGCCCTATTTGTAACAAGAGCTTTCCTTCCAAATATGGTATGCTCATGAATATTTAGATGAGCTGCGCGCTGATTAGTTGAGCAAATACCCATACACACACATTAGAGATGCGACAGAATCTCATATTCCATGATAATGTTTCGTTACCAAATTCACTTCAGAGACTTTTTTATGCGAGAAATCAACTATATAAAGCTCAAATATGGGCCGTTTTTACAAAAATTGATAGCTAATTGCAAATTTGGTAAGACGTGTCGGACTTTAGGAGCTCCACACAGTCTGACGAGACAGTGGCAGCCTACTAGGCTCCATTCCCAGGACAAAGTCACCCTTTGTGGATTACTGCACTATCGGGGCTCCGCGGTAGTGCTGTTCTCAGCAGCTAGCTAGCTAGCTATATGTCCCATTCAATACAATGGGAAAAGATCACGGCTAGCTAGCTACACTTTCGGCATAACTATAGTATATTTACAGTTTGAATTTCGTCACGGCACTTATATTACAGGTTCCCCAAGGTCTTACAAAGCTTAGCTAACACTTGTCCGATTTCAATGTAATGCATTTTTGTGAATTTCAGAGGTCTTGTTAGGAGGCGGCTAGATAGCTCTCATTGATGGACTCCAGCTCTCCGCGGGGCTCTATCAATGAGACTCGCGGACAAGAGGCATTTATTTCCCCGATTGTTTAAATAACTCAACACACATATCCATTATAAGATTAACTGGAACCTGCGCGCTGCGGTAAGAGACTGTGGGCGTAACAAACTCGCTGACCGCGCTCTCAGTCACACACCGGCCATTTAGCAGGAAGAGGGGAGGGAGAACAGCGAGCTACATGCCCTGGAGCTCTGTCAGGGCAGCGGCGTTTGGTAGTCCAGTCACCCAGAAAAGGTGAGTTTGCGCGGGTATTGAGCACCGCGGGCTGCCGGTCGTGACTGAGCTCAATCTAGCTCACAGCAGGCCGGGGTCTGTGAAGGAGGACAAGCAGGGCGGCGATGTAGCAACCCAGGCAGCACCGGCCGCTGAACTCCGACACAGTCGGACAAAATTTGCAATTAGCCATAAATTTTCATAAAACAGCCCATATTTGAACTTTACATAGTTGATTTCTCACATAAAAAAGTTTCAGAAGTGAATTTTGCAATGGAATAGCAGAGATCTGCGTGACCTAGATTCAGAAGACTAGCTGACCTCAGGTCAGTTGTGTAGCCTATGTAAATGTTGGGGCGTGACAAAGACCAGAGACTCTGGTGAGACTAGAGCCAAATGAGGAGTTGAGAAGTTGACGTCAACTTTTAGCTTTGTTGAGATTCGCCCGTTTTCAGAGGCAGTTTCAAATTGTGAGATTTGCAGAGGAAAGAGGTGTCATTGGGATTTTGAGGTTCTATGTATGTCCTATTTACCCACCAAACTGTCATTTTTCAACTATGACAAGGTAAAATCATTTTTTTTTTTAAAAACATTACCTAATGGTGTTACAATCTGCTCTCTGGGATTGAACTATATGGTCAGGTTTATTGATTCCTTCACTCCAGTTTAATGAAAGCTTTGAAGCAAAGGTAAGCTGTGTGCAAGGACAGATTACCTTCATTAGATGAGTCATGATCTTCACTATCTCTTCCATAGAGGGCCGCTGAGAGGGGTCTTTAGACCAGCAGCGAGTCATCAGACTCTCTATGGGCTTTGGCAAATTTTTGATTAAAGGAGGCCTTGTGCCTGAATGTGTAAAAACAAAAAAAGAGTAATAAAGTAATTCACACACAGTCAAACAGACAAATAATATGTGGCATCACATCAGACAAGCAGATAAATATTGCAAATGTATGCTAAATCCCCAGTCTCCTGCTGCTCGAACCATAATGACTCAGGCAGGCAGATTCAGTGGTGAAAAATATTAAACTTGTCCCCAGGTATTATTACTGTCCCATTAGTATTCCCCTCCATCCATCCAGCTCTGCACAGGTGAACATGCCCCCCCCCCACACACACACACACACACACACACACACACACACACTCACACTCACACTCACACTCACACTCACACTCACACTCACACTCACCGTTGTGCACAGCCCACATAATGCGAAAAGCTGGTCCTCCAATTTCATCAAAGGGCTTCCTGCGAGTGATCACCTCCCAGAGAATGATCCCCCAGCTAAACACATCACACTTCTCGCTGTAATTGCTGCCTGCAAGTACAAAAGAACACACAGCAACACTTAGGTCCTTTTCAAACGGGGAAAATAGGCTCCGTTTGACATCGCCGAGTGACTGATAAGGTAATTCTCTGTGGCACATTTGAGATGAGAGTAAGGATGTGCCTGGGAGAGCACAGCTCCGCTTTCAGGGGGGAGGAGGATGAAAATAAGGGAGCACTTTTTTTTTTTTTTTTTTTTACCAAGGAACAGCTCCTGTGTTGCTTAATTACTGGGTCTATTATTATAAAATGAAAGTGCACATCACACACCTATTCTAAAGTTGCTGCGCTGCTCACACTGATGCTAATGAGTTGTAAAGAGTTCACAGAGAGGGCACTGGAGTCGTGTAACTTGCCTCCAAAAACAAGATAACGTCTAGGGCTTAATTCATCTTTCCTCCTGAACCCCTCGCCAAGAACACGTCTCATAATGTAGAAATACATTAGGCTCCTCGCTGAATGAGAACACAAATTCTACACCGTCGCCTCTTGAGGGAAATAAAGCCACAAGCATCACTCCATTCATCTTCTCACTATGCTTGGGAGACTACCATCAATAAAGCAGTAGAGTAAGGCTGCTGATGATTAATCAAGAATGAATGCCTCCATGATGGGAGCGCTAACCTGCAACTAAAGTGAAAGGTGACAGAACAAAGGTGGGGGTCAGAAAGAGCACATCCAGATGGATGAGGTGGTTCATTGGATTGTGGTGATTCTGTAAAGTCAAACAGTAACTGCATTCATTTGAATACTTTTTAAGTTTAAAAACAACTGACAGGGTAGGGTTCCAAAGCTCCTCAGCTACTTGGAATGCCACTCGTACTTGCCTTCAAATACCTCTGGGGCCATCCATGCTGCACTTCCTTTGTTGTTGGTCATGTGGGTCTGAATGTCGCATGCTGTTCCAAAGTCACATATCTTCAGCACAGTGCCGCCTGCCACTAGAAGCAGACTAAAACACAGAAAGCAAGAATAAAAAAACAATGCCTCTGGTAAAGAAGGGGGCAGTATGCAACTTCAAAAGCAATGGTTGCAATGTGCCATAAAACAGAAAGAAGAAGAAATGATATGGAGGCTTCACTTGCTGCGGGAGGAAGGAATTAAAGTTAAGCTATTTTGTCACCTGAATCATGTGTTTTCCTTTACATTAATAAAACCTTTCCAAGATGAATTGGTGCATAGAAATTCACTAGAATGCAGGAAATTAAGTGTTTTCTTGGGAAGGACCCCCAGACCCCCGTTTCATGTGTGTCCCCCATATTTAAATTAACCTACACCCTTGGCTACAGATACAACGTACAGTAGTTTGCAAAGTTTTTTGACTCAAGACTCTTTTTTTTTAATCCCAGAAAAACAATTCTTTTTTTTAACAGAAATCTATGTTTTTTGTTCTTATTCCTTTAAGTGTCTTGTGAGCACACAGATTTAACTTCGGACCTCTTGGAGGGGAGTTTGTCACCAAGTTAGGAAGCACTGAGATAATATATATATATATATATATATATATATATATATATATATATATATATATATATATATATATACATACATACATACATACATATATATATATAAGCGTTCGACACATGTCATGTTAAGGCTAGTAAGAGCACAGAAAGAAATTCCTGGCAAATAACCCAAAGTTGATAACTTGTCAGAATGCATGGCCTTGTTATTCCTAGAAGCTCCACAACAGTTGTCTAGGAAGCAGACCAGCTGTAAACTCCCAAAGAGTCCTTCAAGGAGACTTCTTTCTCCCAGAGTAGAAACACCTCTGGGATCTACACCTTCAGTAACACCACACCACTGGGTGTTCAAACAGATAACACAGCCGAGCATTACAGAAATAGAAAGAGCTGCGTTGGTGGTTGCATGTTGCTTCAGGTACTTTTGACAAAATGGGATACAATCTACCGAGTCCAGTTTGAGTACCAGATCCATCCATCAGATGCCAGAACGCTGTACAGCATTTAGAACACTATGAGGAAGGATTTCACCACAAAAGCTGGAACAACTATGCTTACTCGTCATAGCAGTGCATTTTTAGCTTCAACTTTGTTTGTTTTTGCACAACCTCTCTGTGCACCACAGTGATCTCACTGAAATGAATGAGGGGGCTGAGTTTCTTTGGACAGTGCCAATGTCAGTCTGAACCAGCTTAAAAATGTATTTGTCAATATGAAACATAGGGAAATGGAAAAGGGAGTAACGGAAGCTTTGCTTAAAAGGACTGCTGTGTTATCAAAAGCCACTAAGCCAAAACTGTGTGATTTCTCAGGCATGTTTTCTTGTCTACAAACAGTTTTTGCATCTGAATAGGATCAAGTTTGGTGTCTTGGCGTTTAAAGTGTTAGACATTGAGTATCGCCATGCCTGATCCACTAGACCTCCTTTTCCCGTCCTTCATGGTTTTACATGTTGTTGGAACAAGTTAATAGTAGTTATGTTTTAAATTGTGAAAGGAATCATTTTCAAATAACAATTTGAATATAGAAAGATCCATTACATGTAACAGAGGGGAGTCCATGTAATGCAGTGCTATGAATTTGCATACATACAACAAAAGAGAAAGGAAGTGGTCTTACTAAACTGGTCTGGTACTAATACAAGGAAAAAGTGGTTGCTCCAGTTTAAAATAAACATGGAAACACTCTTTAAAAAAAAAATAACCTTGCATGTAAAGATATAAAGATCTTTCATAACACATGAGAAAAAACACATTTTTGAGTGGCTTGCAATGCCGTAGAAAAAGACAATCTGACCTATTTCAAACTATAATATTTGTTGAACAACATGAAGTAAATCAGAAAAAATTCAAAGGAAACCAACAGACAGTTTGTTGGCACAGTGAAACAGGAGACAAGAAGAGAGTGAGGTGAGGTGAGGAGGAGCATACTTGGGTGGCTTCAGGTCCCTGTGAATGAGAGCCTTTGGTTTCATGCCATGGAGATAGGCCACGCCCTGGGAACACTGAAAACACCAGCTCATGGCATGGGAAGCAGTGTAATAGGGGAGGGGTTCAGCACCATGCAGCACTGTGGACAAGAGAGCACAGTCACAACCACCACCATAGACAATAAACCTACAGAGGAACTCAACAAAAAGTGTGTTTCAAGACACTCTTATACAAACAAACACACACAGGCCTAACACACAGGGCTGATTACCTTTTCCTTAGCATCTTCCAACAAGTTTATTTCACAAAAGGGAAATCTGAGAATACATATTTCAAAAACAGTATTCACAACTCAACTGAATGACATCAAAGTTATGGTGCCATAGTGTAGCTCCCAGGAGTAACGTTGATAGTGATTCGGTAAATAATGCAGAAAGGTACAGTAATTGTAAAGTGCAAAGCACAGCAGAGTCCCATACTGTAGGATTCACATCCTGGAAAAACAGACACTGGCCAATCGTAACCTCTTGGGAATGAAAGCTGTTGAAAGCACGGATATCTTGGGAAAGCAGGTAAAAAGGCCTTTGCACAGTATGAAACTCTTGCGCTTACATTAATTATCTGCCATGATTCTTTTAGAGCCGAGAAGCCTCTAACTGCATGTATAAACAATACAATTTAAATGATTATGTCCAGTTAATTAACACTTTGTCCCTATTTTTTTAAGTTTTGTCCATCAATTCAATCACATTGTGCTCACCAAAGTACTTGCTGAGATATGGAAACACAGCAACATTGCTACATTAAAGTCCAATGTGGCAAGACGCACGAGAAGTCGGATGATCAGGCAGCTTGTAAATAGACCAACAGTTTATCCAGGCTGTATAAAAATCACTTTATTCCCTTGATCCCTCACTGTACAGGAAACGGCTGTCTATGCCTGCAACTACTGTAAGTACAGTAGGTCAAAGTTCATGCAGGGCGTCTGTCTGTTGGCTGTGCTAGATATTTCCTACAAACAATTTGGATATTAATTTCATTTAAAAAAAGAAGGTTGAACTAACCTGGGGCTTGTTTTGTAACCTGCTGATTGTCTGACTGCTCATATTTCTTGACCCTACTGGACTTCTTTTAACCGATGTTGCCACATTCACAGATCACAACAATTGACTTTAAAAATGCAATCTGATTATTATTGAAAGTAATGATGGTCAAAACTATGAAAACAAGATCCAAATTGCAATAAAAATAATTATCCTTTAACTGGAAACAACAAAGTGCCGACTATGTTCAATGAACTGTGTAATAAATTGGATTTTTTTGTGCCAAGTGTGGTCACTTTTAGTGGTCCATATCCACTAAGTCAGACTTTTCTTTCACCAGTGTATGCCCTATGTATTAAACCTAAAGTAACAGTCTTAAAATGTATATTTACAGTAGTTCTATGATGCAGAATTCTGCTGAAACACTGGCACATATCTTTAATTATGTATATTTAATTAGCCATATAGTATTACTGCAGATTGTTTGTTACACCTCACCATTTCCCAAGTCCATTTTGATATTAACTGCATGTCACTGTGCAAAGACTTGTTTATTAAGGAAGTGGACAAATGACTGAACATGCAAACAGTGGAAGGGTCAACTGAACTGGGCTGCTTCTCATGTCCGTGCAAGGCTGTGTTCATTTCATTACTAGCAAGGTGAACGAATGCCCACATGGAGACTCACCATTATACAATGACCCGCCTTCAGCGTATTCCATCACAAGGCAGACCTGAGTAGGAAAGAAAACAATCAGAAATCCCACCAGACGGACAATCCAAACATTCAGGGCTGTATTAAAACACACCATTACTGTAGTTTAAGGGGCAACACACATATTATAGCATTCCAATTAACTTACTGGATTATTGCAAGAGCCATACAACTTCACAATGTTGGGGTGATTCACACGTGAAAGCTGTCGGAGCTAGAGACAAAGAGAAAACATTACACACCATTTCATCTACATACATGCTATTCAATACTTTAGAAGTACACACATATGTATCACCCAGTACTAATGATGGCACTGATATGAAGCGAAACAAATTAAACTGTAATATTAGCTAGATCTTGACAGTGTGTGTGTGTGTGTGTGTGTGTGTGTGTGTGTGTGTGTGTTAACTAAACATGTTGCAGTAGAGAGACAAACTCCATTAAGGCCAATCACAACAATACCTCAACACTAAAGGCTTTCCTCTCTGATTCACTCTCAATGGTCTTGATTGCAACATCTTTGCCTTTCCATTTGGCTTTGCAAACAACCCCAAAAGCTCCTCTCCCCACCACCTGAAAATGGACAGTTAACAAGAAAGTTAACTTTCAGTAAACACACGTTTGCACCATATACAGTCTATGGTCTGCACCGTATACAGTCCATGGTCTGCACCATATACAGTCTATGGTCTGCACCATGTACAGTCCGTGTTGTCAGTGTCAGGGACTTACCTCCTCAACTTCAATATCCTCATAGTTGATTTCTTCAAACGGATATCCCGGAGGTGTTTCAAGTATATCGGCGGATGGTAACGTAAGAGACATTACTTGCTAACGTCAGCTAGTCACTTACTAAAAGAGAGCATATTGCAGAGGAAAACAACACCAATGTTAACGCCTGACGTTATTCAGTTAAATTGAGCACAAGGATGTGTATACTTGCTTAAAGACATCTTTCACAATGGGACAGTTGTATGATAAACCTGTCATTAGCCAGGGACATGCCTTAGCAACAAATAAATAACGTTAGCTAGCTATAGACACTATAGTGTGCTGTCAGCTAAGTTAGTGTGAGGCAGTCAACCAGCTGGCTAACCGCGGAGCTTATCTAGCAAAACGAACTGTAGCTGTCACCGACATTAGCTCTCGACATAGGTAATGCAGGCTTATAGCATAACCATAGACCAGTGCTGACCATAATTTTACATAAGTACACCACAATATTAAGTAAAAAGAAGCTTTTCCAGGCCTACAGTGTATTAGCTGGCCGGCCTGCCTGCTAACGCTAGTTACTGGGACTTATTAGCTTCAACAACCCTTCGCAGTTGACTTGTCCCCGGTGCAGCCGCTGGCTCTCTGGACATGGGGAGACTTTCTGCTATTATTGTACGGAAAACCGAGGAATAACGTCCTTTTAAAAACACTTCTTCTCTCTGCACTTGACAGCCAGACATAACTTTTTCACAACTCGTCTAGCTGGCTCGCTAGGAGTGTATTTTTCTTCTTCGCAGGAGCAGCTCCATCAGGAAGTGTGTGCGCTCTGCAAATGTGTCCCCTGCACACCGATCAGGAGAACTCGTTCCAATCTTAATAAAAGGAAAGCTCACACTAATGTGGTTGTGCTTAAATAGGCTACAGTATTTGAGTAAATGGATTTGGTTATATTAGGGTGACCATACGTCCCGGTTTGACCGGGACAGTCCCGATTTTGAAGTTAATCTCCCGAGTCCCGACAAAAGCCTGTCGGGACGCTAAAATGTCCCGGTTTTAGGAGGAGCGGCGTCAGACGACTTTGCTGGGGCTTGAGCCCCGAATGTTTTGAGTGTAGTCCCAAATGTAACTTTTTCCAGATTATTTTTCCGAGGCGAATAGAACGGGCAGCTACATGCAGGGTCCGACCATGTTGTGTTTGTTGCTATCACCTAGCAACCGTCTCTACGTGGATGAAAAACTGTGAAAGCCGGGTGAAGTTTTCGGAGGAATCCTAGCCAAATCAGTGTAATACATTGATGCCATCAACACAAAGATACTACTGATTTAGTTTGAAGTTCCTGTGACGTGATGTTTACAGTCTATTGTTCAGACTCAACCACACGGAGCTCTGAAGCAGACCTCTGCGTCTCTTAGTGTCCACTCTCTCTGTAAAATGCAGCGCAGCCTCAGGTTATAACGGATGCGCTCTGCTGTCGACATGCTGCGGTAGATGTGTTGCGTTTGGGCTCCGTGTATTGATTCGGTTTTCCACCTCCGATGTAGAGCAGCGTACGGCCACTTCCCTAGCTAAACTCTTTGTCTCATTCAGACACCCAAACAGGGCTCTGTGTCTGTCAGAAGGTCTGAGAGCTACAGCAATCACGTAAAACCAGACTATGGTGCAGGTAGATTTCTGAAATAAAATTTCAGTGACTGAAAATTATAACTTTATTTTTCTCAAAATCACGACTCCTCCAAATCACAGAGAACACAGATATACTGTATTTTGAATGTGCACAAAGTTTTGGACATTGCTCAAACACATCTGAAATATTACAGTCCAGGGGTTTATTAATAGGCCTACATTAACAACAAAAGAGCAAAACAGGAGGGAGGAGTAAATGATGCCTAGGCTACATGTGTGCTGACTCAGCTATAATTAGAAAAGTCCATCCAAAGGAGAATACATATTTGAAAGCAATACATAATGGCTGTTAGCCTTATTTCAATATATTCCATTATGTTTTTATATTTGGATTGTAATCTATTTTTCTCTTTACATAACGATATTTGCAGCATACATTGATTCAGAAAAAGGTAGAAATAGGTGCATAAAAATTCACCAGAATGCAGGAAATGAATTGTTTAATGCTCAAAATTTTCAATCATTTTAATTCTTTTGGTGTTATTGGAATAAATAACACTTCAAAAATCTTTTTTAGAAAAGTCTCAACATAAATCTCATTCTGAACTGAAAAAGGTTGTTGCTGCAATTTTGTTAATTTTACCGAAACTAAAACATTTATTATTAGATGAGGAGCCTATGATCAAAATAATGAAGTTACTGTCTATGTCTGACCTCGGCTGGCACATGTTCACGTTAAAAAGCATGTGCGCGTGCACAAGCACTACGGTCACACGCAAAGTGTCCTGGTTTCAGCTCCCGGAAATCTGGTCACCCTAGGTTATATTCAACCACTGTAATCCAACAACAATTATAAACACAAACTTTTTCATCCAATCAGAATCAAAGAAGCTCAAAGTTCACCTCCTAGCAGGCTTCCTCAGTGGATGGAGTTGAAATACAGTTAGAATTTTTTTGGTCAATCTTCTCTTTCCAAGGTCGAAAATGAACTTTACTGTTCCTCTCAGTATGTCCAATGTTGTAGTGAAAAAAAAAAAAAAAAAAAACTTGTGCACAGCAGTGCAATGTTAAAGTGTACCCTCAGGGGAGAGATCTTTTGTTTTCCTTATGTGCTAAGCTTTTATCTTAAATCTCCCAGGCTGGCTAATCTAGAATTGTTGCATGTCTCAGTGGGCCTGTAAATATCTGATAAAGGCCAATAAACTTTTGGCCTTACACTTTGTGTGAAATGCAACTTGTTGGTTTGGAGAATTTCCGTCTGTCTTTCTCTACGGACTGTGAGTTCAGAGGAAGTTCTGCTGACATTTGATGTAAGAATTTAGCCTTGCAAGCAAGACCATCCTTGATCAGGCAACTTATGTAATGTCAAAATTGCATTTGTGAGGAGGGATGTTACATACACAGCACTTGATGAATGTTAATTGCATGCTCCACTCACAGGGAGTAATAAAGCACGTTCCCAATGTAGGCTTTCCAAACCACTAGGCAAGCACAACTCATACTAATGAGCATGAACTAATTTGTTGTGATATTGAACAGAGGGTTGTTAATAGCAGGAGCCATCCCTCTCCCCTGAAATAATTATTCTAATCGCTCATTTCAAAGGTGATTAAAATGCTCTTACCTGGCAGTTTTTCTGGGACTACACTAGCATATGGTTTGGGACCTGAGATCAACAGGAAGTTGCATGTTTGTTTACTCTCAGCTGCCTAAAATTTTTGAAGAACAAGACCTGATGGACTGCTCACCTTGGACAGGTGACTTTCACTGCTTGCAAAGGAGGCATCCTTGCAGCCGTGCGGCATCATTAGGCAGCAACACGAGGTTACTGAGTAATATCCTGCAATACCAAAGTGACTTTTACCAGCTGGGGATGGAGTTTAATGTGATCTTTGAGAGGACTAAATACAGCTGTGATCAGAGCTGTACAATGCATTCAGGAGATCCTGACATTGAATGCACAAGGATGACATTTATAAGCCGATTTCCAAGATGCCTTTTTAAAGTAAAAGTCTTCAAAGCTGTTGCCAAGCAGCCTACAGGTGCCTCACAATATTCTTTATACATTTCAGTCTGGTTTCTGCAGGTCACCGTCCTTGTTCTCTATGACAGAATGTTCCGGTACTGTGGGGTCTCACTGTGGTGTTGTGACACTGTGTAACCTGAGAGACTAAAGCACCCATTAGGATTGAAGGAGTTTGTACCATAGCCCGACTGATACTGAATATTTGAGGACGATACTGATATCAATATGTACCTCTCTGTCAGGAGCTAGTTAGTCACTGTTGATAACTGTATCTCCTCCTCTGAAAGTTGAACTAGGCTAACTGCACTACTGAATTCGCAATATATTGTTTTTTTATCGTCATTGCAATATCAACTAGCACAATATACATATTGAGAAAGGCTGACATAGCGCGATAGACACTATGAGATTTTTTGTGTTAGTTGAAAGAAAATATCAGTAGAAAGCTGCAAATTTAAATGTAGCCGTCATTCTTTTTTAAGCGTTGGATTTTATGTTTAATTCAATGTTAATTTTGTTCAATAAAAGAATGTTGGAAATGATTTCCTTTTATGTTTTTTAAATTCAACAAGCAATTAGTTGTATTTTAGAAGAATACTGAAAGAAGGCAGAACTGAGTACACTTAAATATCTGTTTATTTATTGCAAGTAATTTTGTTATTGCGATATTCAACAATGTTATCGCATACGGCATATTTGCCTCATATCGTGCAGCCCTACTACTGAACTGCTGCAGCCCTAAATCACCAGCAGGTCTGCTAACTTTGGAGCTCTTTCCTTTTGGACTTCAGATGTGTGGACACTTTTAAAAAGCAGCTCTAAGTCTACCATTTTAGCCTTGCCTTTTGCTTTATCTTTATCTTATTGTATATCAATATTTCTGCTCCAGAAAGGTGCTATATAAATAAACCTCCTACTTTCTAGAAACCTTCCTGAGGTCTCATGCACAGGATGAACCAGTGTGTTATGTGTTTACATGGCCACAGGGTGTTGCTGTTGTACTTCCAACAGCTGGCCTCTCCTTCGGATGAGTCTGATAGTGATCAATCACAGTCCCCTCTTTTTCTCCACTTATATAACACCAGTATGTTTGATCTGTTTGCATACCTCTATATACTGGAATTTCCCACAATTAGAATGCATTCATTTATATTCTTATGTCAGCATCAGCACTCTCCTACACAGGAAATAATCTGTTTCCTCAGCTAAGTCGTGTGATTGATTACGGTTCACTGGTGCAGCTGATGAACATTTGTCTTGTGTTTATGGCTTTTAAGTGCCATACACGCTCCAGGTTGGCATTATAGATATCCCTGTCCCCGATAGGAATTACATTGTTTAATTAGAGTGGAGGGAAAAAAGACCACTGTTTGCAAATATTCACCCAAATCATTTTCTATAAGTGGAGCAACGGCTGCACCCCACCGCCAAATAAACACTGCACACACTGGGGACCACTGCAAAGTCATTTTGCAAAATCATTTTAACGTCATCTAAATGCTCCGTTCACTTACACTGAATTTATTTGACAGATGAAATACATCACCTGAAAAATAATCCCATAGGCTAATTAGTATTAGTCTGAGTTTCTGCAGAGTGCACACGGCTGAATGCCCAAATAAAGTCACAGTGTGAATCAAAGAGCTACACCTGAAAGAGAAATCCTATAGAAGGCTCTGCAAAGACTGTAGCAGTGGGACTATTACAGCCAAGGCATGCTCAAAGCCCAGGTAGCAATTGATGCATTATTTGCCTCTCTGTTGTCCTTGAAGAGCTGATTTGAATCAGATTGCCACCCCAACCTCCTTTCACTCCCGATCACCGGTTGACAAAGCAGCTCCAGTCCATCACAGCTGGTAGCAACAGTAGCACCTTGAGGGGGGGGCACGCTGCCTCCCATCCTAACACCCCCACACACACAAACATCAGGGCCACGACCCGTCCCTTGTTTCTCATGTGGGATGATTTATCCACTCAGGCGTATCTGAGGGGAGTGGCTGACCTTTTCATTTTCAACACTAATGCTACCTTTTGAGTGATTTTTAGAGCAGGAGTTAATGTGTTGGACAAGACACCTGCCAGGTGGATTAGCATGAAACTTGTGTAATAATAATATTCAATGAGGTAAAATTATTGCTCCCATTTAGTCAAAAACAGATATTCTGCAGGTTTGGACTGAAAATATCCTTTTAAGAGATTATGGAGACATTCTTTTGTAGTTTTTTGACATTTTAAGAGGGGAGACATTATGTCACACACCTACAAATGATCAATGATAATGTCCAAGACCTATTTACATTGACATCCAGAGAGGAATATGCATGACTGCAGATGACTAGGCACATCATACTACATCAACAAACCATTTCAATTAATTCAGATTTATTTTCAATAAAATCACTTTAGGTCAAATAGCAATAATTTAAAGGGCATTAAAGGGCTCAACTTTTAAAAAGTGTTGTGTCGCTTACTTAGCCTGACAAGTGAGACCCACATCCAGGTGTTGGGTCTGGGAACTCACCATTGACAAGGCTCAATCTGAGGGGCAGGATAAACGGTTGTCTTTCAAATTCCTTCTGCACGCAATAGGATAGCGCTCCTACCAGGCAGAGCAACAAAGAAGGTAGCGGAGCTAGTTGATAGATTCAACTTTTGCCGTATCCGGTCGGCAAAACTCCAAACACATCTTCCTTTTTTAAGAATGACTTCAGTGCCGTTCTTTGTTCTTTTCTCAAAGAAAAGCTGAACTCCAAGTCTTCCAGAAGTTCCCAGCAGCAGCAGCCACAAGCCCCGCCCACCGACTCTATACACGATGTGATTGGCCTGACCAGAGTTTGGTTTTTCCAGCTCGCAAGCCAATGGAGAGTTGCTAGACCCCCCTGGCTGCAATTTACATTTGCTGCCGCTAGGGTGCGTCTAGATTTCTAGGTTATCGCTTACTGATTGTTTTTCATATGCTAATGTAGCTTATTTAAATTCCTGGCACCACAGAACCTTAAATAATAAGAATAAGTATCCATGTTGGATATCTGGGGCTCTGCTGTTGTAAATATGAAATACTTCTGTGAGCAGAGGTAACCACCATACACGTAAGCACTTGGAGCTCAGGCCCATCCAATCACAGCGCTGCAAACACGCATGGGGACAAATCCTAAGGAATGACTACAAACTGTGAATCAGATCAAACCTGACATCAGTGGTGACACGCAGACTGAAACAGAACCCACTAATTTGGACTATGCTGCTGTCTCTGCAACCCTGTGTGAGTGGATGTGCCTTTGCAGGTGTGTGTGTGTGTGTGTCCCCTTCTGTTTAAAAAAACTACATCTGCCTGTGCTCTGTTGCCTGTGTATCTTTGTATGGTTTAGTGTGTTCAACTTTGCAGGAGACTAGAGTTATATTCTAGCAATCATTTTAAACAAATGCTGGTAGTCAATGAACTTATTCTGGGGATTTGTGGAACCATCCCATAACTGTGTTTTTATCTGGCAATAAGATTGGTTTAACCTAACTCTGGGAGATCTGTCATTTATCTTTAAATATTCTTCCCAGATTTTCAAACTATCTGCAATTTAGTAGCTAAACATCCAAAAACAGTTATCTTCCCTCAATAATTATATTAGCCTTTCTCGCCCAACATTCTAGTTGTGTCATTCCCCTTTTATGCAAGGCTCTCTCCACCCACACTACCATCTAACAAACATCCTATAACTAACAGAGGGTTTCTTGAATGTCTAGCATTCAGCTTTATATGTGTCTGATGCTGAAATGTGACAACATTGACCATATCAGCCAATTCATCCTTGAAAGCCTTTGTTTGTTTTTTTTGCATTTAGCTCAGTGCACCAGTATACATATACATATTCCAAGAGGAATAAATCATATTTAAACAAATTGCAAAACTGTTGGATAGTATCAAGAGTTGTAGATTAGTTCTCCAAAGAGCTCCCATGGGATCCCCGTCTCAGTAAACAGTACATTTCATCCGGAGCCACCAGCTTGACAGGCCTGTCTGCGGATTTGTTTTGGCTTTGGAAAAAACAATTGAGGAAACAAATCACTGGTACAGTGGTTCAAAGCTGAAGCGCCTCATTTCGAAGCTTGGTGTTTTTATTGGAAACATAAGAGGTTATCACAGGGCTCATATAGCCCATGGCATCATCTCAAAGAGTGTCTGGTAGCCAAGTCTTAAAATGAAGCAAGTACTGCTCCTACAGAGTCTCTGATAAATACTCCCGTGTCCTCGATACAGCACCCAAAGGGCTCGTTGAAAGATAAGATGTTTTTCAGCTTTTTTTGTGGTTTGCAGACCTTACACATACAGCTGCTTCCCACATCAGAGACAAGTTAATACAATCAGTTATTCCTGGCTTCTTCTCCTTTGGTACTCTGACAGCTAACCCAGTCAAGAGTCTGCAGCTGTGATAAAGACAGAGCCCTTTGCCAGTGCAGCAGCACATCAGTGTCTGCATCAGAACGCCTGGAGGAGTGGGATAAGGTAATGTCCGTACCCTTGAGCCGGCGGTCAGTATGGAGGCGAGAACACAGAGGAGCAGAGTGTGGCGGTCTCCAGAGGGGGGGCAGACAGGGATCAAGGGCGTTCTTGTTGTGATTATTCCTCATGGTATCTGCAGGACTGCTTTTGAAGGTGATAAGAAACAGCAAGGGAAAGTGGACATCGTTTTAGAGACACTCCTTCTCAACTCAGAAGCCCCATAAGAAATTGTTACAGTGCAAGGAACTCATTTCTTTTCAGTGCCACTGGGTCAGGCGTACAACCTTTCAGGGATTTAGGAGGATTATGGCCACTGCTCAGCTCCGTCGCTCTGCCTCACCACAGACGTTCACACTGTGCAACACCAGGCAGTGTCCAGGAAAAAGTTCATTTTCTGCACAGACAATGTTAGGAGACATTTAATTTATGTATTTAAGAAAAACATGAATCAACATTTCTGTAAATGTGCCAGTTGGCTAATCTTCAAATGTGGTCTTTTGGCAAGATGTTTTAAAACCAATTAGGTGATGGTTAATCATTTAACAACACTTTGGGGTTTATGTTGTGGCCATCAGTGTTCATTATTGAAATCATAAAATAGGAGAGTAAGAATCATAACTGTGTCTGATTTGTTGATAAAAGGTCCAAGGGACAAGGCTATATTAAAATGCAAGGACAGAAGTTAACTACCTTTCTCAAGGTGCGTTTTGTTAAAGAACAACCAAGCTTAAATCTCTGTTGTGTGCACCTCTTATACACGCAAAATAGTGTAAGAGCAGTCCATTGAAATATTAACACTAAACACTTTATGTTCATCGCTTCTCTCAACTTCCAGTTACCACTCTGGCGTGAATTCAAATGATGTGTGGAGTTCCAGTGCACTGACATCAGAGTGACTGAGGGCTTTGGAGAGTTTCCAGAGCACTGTGGCCCAGCATTTATCTCCACGTGGCCCCTCAGCAGCAGAGGAGACTTGTGGCAGCTGCTTATTTTGCCCCTACCTTGGCATGGCTGATGAACTGTGACAGCTGATGTCTGAACAACCAGTCAAAGAAACTGCCTGTAATGAGGAGCCTGCTGCTTGAGAGACAGATGCCATCATATTTCAGATAAAGTTATTCCCTTACTCTGCCGGGCTATACTGGCTCTGGCAGGCTCAATGTGTGCCGGTGGCTGTCACGTGGTGCGTTATTCTGAGATCACGTTGTGTCTGGGCAGAGGGGGAGAAGCAAATATCTTGGCCCTACCTACATGTGTGAAAATGTGCCTCTACACATATAGCTTCATAGAAAATGCAGAATCTGGCCTTCAGTCTCGCTTTGGCCAGCTACTCAAAGCCACATTGCGTTGATTTAGACAACAATAGGAATCAGTCTTGGCTAGAGGTGTACTTGGAGTCCTAATTGAAAAGCTACATTTCCCACAGGTTGAAGGTTACTCAGCTATGTTAAAGCTAGAATGACTAACGTTTTTAATTAGTAATCATTAATGCATCCATCTGTATAAAACTAACACATGAGCAACTTTTCTGTGGTTGGAAACTCTCTCCATTCTCATGCCAATTTTTGTGCATTGAAATGTAAGCATACACCCTAGTAAGCTAGAACTGTTCCAAGTTTTGCAATGGCTGATTCAAACACCAAGCTTCTGAAGTGCAGACCTGTCACTGTTGCAGGTGGCAGGACTTGCAGAGGTTACAATGTAAAGGGTTTAAAGGGCTACTTCAGCTATTTTGCACATGAGAGACAGATTAAAATAAAAAGAATGATCAAAATCGATGCAGCAGAAGCTGAGATGTCCTGGCTTTTAGCCCCTAGTTGTTTGGTGAAGCTCCAAAAACCATATGACGTAATACGCACATGACGCAGAACATAACATTACTTCTCAATTCACTTTTGTGTTTAAGTAAAAGTCCTTAGTAAAAGTCCTGTGTTCGTTTGACCCATCCAAACAAATTACTCAAGGGATTTGGTAATATTTTGAGAATTAAGAAGAAGATACATATACAGTACAGGCCAAAAATTTGGACACACCTTCTCATTCCTTTTGATTTCTATTTACATTATAGATTCTCACTGAAGGCATCAAAACTATGAATGAACACATATGGAATTATGTACTTATCAAAAAAGTGTGAAATAACTGAAAACATGTCTTATATTTTAGATTCTTCAAAGTAGCCACCCTTTGCTTTTTTATTAATATGGGGAAAAATTCCACTTATTAACCCTGACAAAGCACACCTGTGAAGGTAAAACCATTTCAGGTGACTACCTCATGAAGCTCATTGAGAGAACACCAAGGGTTTGCAGAGTTATCAAAAAAAGCAAAGGGTGGCTACTTTGAAGAATCTAAAATATAAGACATGTTTTCAGTTATTTCTCACTTTTTTGTTAAGTACATAATTCCATATGTGTTCATTCATAGTTTTGATGCCTTCAGTGAGAATCTACGATGCAAATAGTCATGAAAATAAAAAGGAAACGCATTGAATGAGAAGGTGTGTCCAAACTTTTGGCCGGTACTGTACACATTCACATACTTAATTAATCCACCAAGGGAAAATTACATTTTAACACTGTTGTTACTGTTCACTGTACACACGACACACACTAAAATACAAACACAGGTAAAATGATTCAATATGTCCCACCAAACAAAGATTACATAAAAATTCCAAAACTGTATACCATTTTCTGTGGCAGAGAACCACTGAAAACCTTTATTTTCTTCTGCTGCCTCTCAATACCAACATTATGTCTTATTCACTGGATGGTCTGTGTGTGTGTGTGTGTGTGTGTGTGTGTGTGTGTGTGTGTGTGTGTGTGTGTGTGTGTGTGTGCATAGATGTCAGGGTAGTTGCAAGGGAAAACTCCCCCCCAATATTAAGAAGAGGTAGATTTGTCCCCCCTTAAAAAAATATAATACTCCCCAAAGTATATAAAGATAACCGTTCAGGGGACTCAAAACATGTACGGAAAATGTGAACTGTCTCTACGTGTTACATTCAGGGGTTTACAGTCTTCCCCTACATCTACAGTATCTTACCCCATATGAGCCTAAAGGTAACCTGAGATCCTCTGCTAGGTAAAATCTCAAAACCAAAGGTGATCGGGCCTTTTCTGCTCGGGCCCTCAGCTGTGGAACGACCTGCCGGAGGAGATCAGGGAAAAACTCACTGTTTTTTTTTCCCTTTGTGACCATCAGCGCAGCCTAATCTGTACAGTTGAACCACGTGTTTCTTTCTTCCACTGTGGGGAGTCAAAGGTAATGTTCAGCGTCATCTGTAAAATGTAGTGTGTGTGATGTGATGGGAGTCACCTCTTCTTGTGTGGTAGTGAGCTGAAACGTTGGGTCAAGTCAACTTAGAGGCAAATTTATAGTGACGTTTGAAATTAATAAAGGAAATTGAGATTCATTTATACATGCCGGCCTCAGCAGGCACATCAGCAAAACTGTCAAGCAGAGGTCACATATATAACCATGCTTCCTATGGAGGAGGCCCTAAGCCAAGTAGAAAATTGCTTATTTTACAGCTCCAACAGGATGTAGTCTTCTCTATGGCCAGCAGCAGACTTGTATTCCTATGTAAAAGCAATAGATCAGCGCTTTTACCAGAGCTTGTCAGGGCTTGCTACTTTGGAATTTGGTGAAAGAGCTGATACACTATAGCCAAACATAGAAACATCACTCTGATAGTGCACAGGGCATCAATCAAACATGTCTCTGCTATGCTAGCTAAAATGTGTTTTTTCTTTACGCCATAGGAAACCTGACCCTTTACTGTGTTTAGCTTTTCAAAATGTGCATTCACTGCTTGTTGTTTGTTTTCACTCCTTCTTAATTTGGGTTAGGTCATCCCTAGTGCTAGTGCAGTACTTTGGCGCACGTGCCTGTTCGGAATGGGCTGATCCCTTTAACTTTAACTTAACTAGAAGCCTGTGTTTCCTGTTTCAGGCTCCCAGACCGGGGTCAGGAAGTACAGGGGAGACGTTCCCTCCAGGGTCGATGCTCTTTCAGGGGTAACACCCTTCATGCTACCGGTAGTATTAAGAACAGATGAAGCCACCGTGTCTGGCTTGTTGTTTTATTGTTTACTGTTAACTCACTTCACGTTGTCTTTGCTATCTCTTTTCCCTCTTGCTTTTCCCTTAAATTGCTGTTATACTTGCTTTTAACTATGCTTTGGTGTACATCAGATGGCTGCCAGGCGTATCCTGCGTTCCTTTGGTGCGTAGGTTGTGCACGTCTTCAGAAATTAACGCTATGCGTCCGCAAGATGCAATTCAGCACATGACCGTGTGGGCAGTATATCATCTGACAGGCAGGTCAGCAGCTGTTCCACACTCCAGCCCAGGAATATCTTCCGGTGTCGGCCAGGGATGATATGGCCCTGATCTGCCCCTAGTAGATTTACGTTTAATCCTCCAGCTACACGCAAAGTATTCAGGCAAGTATGTGAACAATGCCGTTTGCATCACTGCCGCTTGTCTACGCATATGCATTGTTAAAAAGCAAGGATATCCCAACCCAGTCTCGTTATGTAATCTATTGCGCGTCACACGCGTGTGAGGCGTCCTCCCAGTGACTGACGAAAGTGTGTTACATTCTTGCTCTACGCTACTTCCGTAACACACGGTTCATCTAACATGTGCGATTCATCATTTACATGTCGGGTAGACAGCAATCAGTTTTTGGTGGATGATCACTTTTTGACATGACACCCATCGTCCACTGCGAAGACATGCTTGGGCTCTGTTGGTGTAGCAACTCCCCGTCCACCACTGTTATACTGCACATGCGACACACACAGACACACACACACACACACACACACACACACACACACACACACACACACACACACACACAGACAAAATCCCATACACAATAAATTAATCTGAAATTCCCCAACAACAACGCATCCTTCCCTCCTGACGAGCTGAAAGAGGCTTCATCTGTTCTTCAGAGTGGCTCCCTCTCGGCTCATTGGACACAACTATCTATGTTTCAACTGTTTGTTATCCACATCTCAGTTTGGTGCCACAGTCAGCCTCATATGATCACACTGATTAAACATGGAACTCCTTCAACCCAAGTCAATGTATATTTTATACTCCACGGGCAGAACATTACTGAGTTAGAGTTTTCCTTGATATTTTCCCTCCAATGTTCGAGTCAGCATTTTTTTTGTCTCCTTTTTCATTTCCTGCATGTCTCGCTATAGTATAAACAATGAAATGAAAACTCACTTCACCTGAATTCTGCACAGCTTTAATCACATTTTCCATTTCATCCAATTCAATCACAAAACAGAAGCTTGTGTGCAACTCTAAAGTCATCTGGAGAACATGGCCGACTGCATGCAGTATATCTAAGATATTCTTACTTGTTTTCATAAGTTGAGTACGGTGCTTGTTTTACTGTATTATTACAAAATATTTTGTCTAGTCTGCAACAACAGGAGTTGCAGAGCGCTGTACAAAAAGAAGCCAGCTTTGCAATGCAAAGATTATGTTGCTGACTATTATTATTATTAGATTATTCAGCAATGTTGCTTTACGCATGTAAGGTCTGATCTGACCTCAACTCATCCATCAGTGGAGTAACCTGCCTTCACATGTTGTGTCATGCTCAATTTGTCTGCCCATTGAAAATACTAAACACGTTATGCTAAAAATAGCTGCTAACGTTACATGTGAAGACGTACAGAAGCTCTGTCAATAGAAAAATATTTTCCAGCAGATATTAGTTACAACACAATTAAGATAGCAAAGCAGTTTTGTAAAGTTTGGTAAATCCCACGATCTCTACAAAGCTAACGTTAGCTTAAGTTAGCTGGCTGACTAAACAGGATTAGTATTTAGTATTGGAACTTTATTAGACTTTATTAACATTTTGTGTTAATAGTATTGAGTGTAAATGGTGTAGCCATATATTACACTAATTTACACAAATTTGAGATATGTCATTGAAATGGATATTTATATGAAGATTTATTACGTAGGCTAATGGATTTAAATCTGAATATGTATTGTAATTGAAACGAATGTGAGTATGTAGAAATTAAATGGATATGTATTATAGCGAGGAAAATGGAATGGATGTACTGTATGTATTTGCACACATGGAAACATGATTTCCAAGTATTTTTATATTTAGTTAAGTTAAAAAAAAAAATTTATTTACTGTATATTCCTGATGTATATGACATTGTTGTATGTAGTATTGCAATTGAATTGGGATGTTGATTGATTGTATGAGTGTCCAATGCTGCACAATGGGAGGGGTGAAATGTATTTAAGCCTGGTTATGTTTATTGTTTGAAATACTCTTGATGAAGGTCTAAAGGGACCGAAACATAATTTTTTTTGTAAATAAACGTCGATGCTAAAGCAAGAGCAGAGCGACTTGTTCCTTTGTTCCCAAGTTGGTTTTCTTAAAAAAGAACAAAAGAAACCGAATGAACGAATGATGCGAAGGATTACGAACGAAATACTGGGCTGATAATACAGAAAAAGGCTACTTGCATGTAAGTCTTTAAAATCGCAAAATGTCTATTTGACATCTTCCAGTCTTTATGCTAACTTAGACAAACCACTTCTAGGCTCCTCCTCCGTAACACATGGCAAGAGATTGATATTGATCTTTTTATCTGGCAAATTAAAACAATTTCCAAAATGTTGAAGTATTCCTTTAATATATATATGGAAGAAACTGATATTTAAACAAAGGCTCTGGTAAGTGGGATAACCAGCATTTGGTGATTTCTGTTGACACACTACATCATTTCCCTTCTCTGCCAGATTACAGACTCTATACCATCACACCCCCCCCCTCCCCCACTGTGGCATCTAAATACATAGTTCTGAACCATAGCTACTGGAGCCTGATACACCGAATAGAATATATCCAATGGCCCATGGCACACTGTATATATCTATCAATCACCAGTCTCAGACTCAAAATTCAACACATTTGCACATAGTTTGCCCAAGCCCAATTCACAGCTAGCTGGGTCCAATTATTCCCTCCTGCAATTGCGTTTGCACAGTGCAGCACACTCTCAGGCCGCTTGTGTTTTCAAAGAGCCGAGAGAAAAAGATTTCATCTAATTATTCTAGGGCTTGTGTCAAGGAGCATAGAGCACATAAATCAGTGTTTGGCAATTTCCTGAATGCCACATCCTCTGACGTGAAGTTGCCTCACTGCCTGTGTTTTCTCCAAGCATGGAGCCGTTTGGATTTGCCTATTAAAATGACAGCGTCTCAGTGGACCTTCTGTTGCCGAGGCCAAGAATGGAAGCGAGCACATCGTGTCAGCGGGTGTAGTGACTTGATAACATGATCATGAGCGCAGATAGGTATGACCAACATGCGCTTATCTCTACGCGAAACATGCCATACCCACAGCGAGTCGTAGTGTATGACTATTATAAACATCATATCACTGGAAAAGAATTGTGATTCCTTTACTGATAAGCGGCAGCAGAGATCTCCCACTGGTGCTTGTGCATACCGCAGACCTGAGCCAAGACTTTAAACCTCAGACTCTCTTAATTTATCTAGCCGCTTCACACTGTGAATGTATTACTTGCAGGTTAAGCTAAATCACGCTCTCCTTGTGATTTTCCATGTCTTCAGATGTATTTAACTGTGTGGTCCCACATGGATACATGCACAGAGCGTGTAACAAACACCGACTGACTCATAGGGTACAGATTGTCATTGCTGATATCATTGAGGACACTCATTCTAAATACGTAAGCATTCTCTTAGTTGGTTACCTGTGCCCACAAAATGACATATGCTGTTATTAGGATTTTAACCACTTCTGACAATCTATAAAAAAAAAAGTACTACCCTGAGCTGCTTTTGAACAGGAAAAAATGCATAAGCAGGAGCCGAGAAGAGGCGAGATGAAATCAGAGCATCTTTCTGTTTGTATGAAAAGAATCGCTATGAGAACATTGCTGTTTAAATTGATGTAAAAAAGGGTAATCCATCCTTTGTTTTGCCTTTAGCTGGCAGAAAGTGTACCAAGAAAGGAGACGGGGCGACTTTGTTTGTAACGATTCAAATTTCACAGTGTGAAGAGACTTTTCATTATGCAGCTACAAAGACAGCTGAAAGGAGAGCAGTGGAGATGGAGACAGAGGGTTCTCACCACTCCTCTGGTATCAGCACATGAAAGAAAGCCAAACATGACCTCGCGTTCACTTGAAACGGGCCTATGATGCCACCTGCATGCAATGTCATGCTCAAAATCCATTTTCATTTTAATGAAAACATCAGTGAGTGACAGCTCTGAGGAAAGCCCCCTGTAGCTCGTGTTTTACGGTGGTCTTTTGGCTGAATCGTACAACGCAATCAAGAATGAGCGTCTCTTTTTACTCTTAAATGATCAGTGAAAATGATATCACAGGGAAGCAAATCCTCATGAATAATATCTTACCAGTTTCCGTTGTCAGTGATATTGAGTTCTTTAAAGATTGATGTTTTGTGAAGATGTTGGGCAGATTCTAGAGCAGGGACGCACTGAATCCAGGATCCGGCTTCGGATTCGGCCGAATATTGGGCTTTTTGTCGGTGCTGGGTTTCTGCCAAACCTTATCATTTTTTTCCACCGAACCAAACCCTATGCTTACACTACGCGCGCTACGCTGGTTGCCGTAATGACGGCGCCGTTGGTTACGGGAAGATGTTTACGTAGGTGGAGCGTTCAATGCAGTAGGCTGTGAGAAAGTGGACGTGGAACTGATGAGCAGAAAAAGTGTTGTTTGGCAGTACTTTCAGTCAAATGAAGGCCATTCAAGTCCAGCTACATGTTCAATTTGCAATGCCGATTGGTCTGGTGGGGACGAGGACCCTAAACAATACACAACATGGCCGCTGTTAAGACATCTGGTCTGGAAACATCTGAAAGAATACGAGTTGTGCATGAAGGAATCTACAGACAGCAGCCAGAATGCAGCAACTTCAGGTACGGCAAAGGAAGGACAGTCACAGCTAAAAACTGGTGTTAACCAGACGACCATTACCAGCTTTGCCCTACACCGAACAAACAGTGGGCCTACTGTGTTAATGGACTGTGGATGGGAGGAGGATTCGGTATTCAGTTTTGGCAGAATCTTAACCAGTGGATTAAAAAATCTGGATTCGGTGCATCCCTATTCTAGAGTGTGGTCTAGACCTACTCTATTTATAAAGTGTGCTGAGATAACTTCTGTTAGGTTTTTTACACTATAAATAAAATGGAATAGAAATTCAGAATCCTAAATCTGATTTGTGATCTGTGAGACTAATTGCCATTTATAACCTTTTATTAAGAGTGACTTATTACAATGTAGTACCAAATGATAATGTTTCCCCTCAGCAATAATCTGGCCCTGTTTGTGTCAATATGACATATTATGCGAATCATATGGACTATCGGCAAAACATGTAAAAAGTGAAATTAAAAAAACAGTGCAGTACTTGTAGTAGTAGTAGGTTAGTGCACAGAAGAGTGCTGATGGTGGCTGCAGTGGGAGCCAATGAGTCCTCCCTCTCGCAGCAATAATGATGGCGGCATGTACAGCGTGCAGGCTTGTAATTAAGAACAGTGTCTGGGTCGCGGCAGACTGTGACAGTGCGCTGAGCATCATTAACAGCTCACTCGCCCCCTGTTTAAACCAAATGGCGACTGAGAGTATCGGGCATATGCAGTAATTAGACAATTTCTAACACATATTAGAAATTAATTGCCATTTGATATGTAAGGGTAGTGTTAAGGAGCAGGGATGTTCCCATGATGCTCCAAGCTTATTGCCATTGATTAGCACAGTGATTGAGCTGATAGAGAAGACTCAACCTCTGTCTCCACTGCTTCTTATAGGGTGTTTTGCTGCTTGATTATGCTTGGTTTCCCAGCTCAATGTGGATGACACTTTAAGTGAACTTCTGTTAAAATCCAAATACAATACAGCATGTCAAATCCATTTTTGGAATGTATTTGCTGTGGTTGCTGCGATGGCAAGAACTTGCCTAAAGGCCTTTTTTAATTTTTTTTCAAGATAATTTTTTGGGGCATTTAAGTTATTTTTATAGGACTGCTGATGACATGAAAGGGGAGAGAGAGGGGGAATGACATGCAGCAAAGGGCCGCGGGCGCTGCATCGAGGAGTAAACCTCTATATATGGGCGCCTGCTCTACCAGGTGAGCTACTCAGGCGCCCTTCAAGGCCTTTTCTGTTCGGTTTTTCAGACTGCTGCATATGCCCAAGTATTTATTCCAGGAAATGTGTGATGCGATAATTTTATCTTCTCTCAAGGCCTTCACAGCATCTGTGATTCATCTCGCACCTGCCATCCGACTGCTTCATTTCTTACACTTTGCCCACACTAGACACGAGCGCAACCGCTTCTTGGTGCCAGTGATGACCACAGAAAAGAGAAAAACAGCAGAACAGAAAGTCCACTAGTTTTTTTGCATGTGAACATCATGCTCAAAAGGTGGAGGAGAGTTTCAAAGTAGGCTTTTTCTTCTTTTTTTCTAATTGAGCCACTGACATCCAGCTTACCCTGATAAGGAGAACTGATTGGAGGAGACATGTTGTTCAGGCCCTGCTGTGTTCGAGTATTCCCACTAAGCCCTTTTATAAATGGTGGACTTCCACTCCTTCAGCTGTATATACTCCTCAGCACTGCAGACAGGGGAGCTTGTGTCGATGATATACGAGATGCAGAAGAGAGGAGACATATTTAGTCTCAGCTTATTAGTTCACCCAATGCGGATCAAGCACTGCAATTTTGGAGTAAATAATACCATTTCCTCCCCTCGGGCAATCAAAACACTTTCTCTATAAAAAATATGGGTACACACCAGATGATTGCCCATTTTATTCTGGTGGAAATCTACTCACCCAACCTGGGTAGTAGTGGCCAACTCTGACAACGTTTCTCCCTACATCCATTTTCCAGCAAACAACTGGAAAAAAAAAACTTTTTTAGATGAGATGCTCAAAGGGGACACACAGATCTTAGAAAAGCAATCTAGTTAATCAAGTTTAAAATAAGTTATGTGTACACAGCTTTGTGCCTAAATGAGTGCTGTGGAAAGACCATAAGCAAATGGGGACATGTCCAGGCTTTGACTGAGTTTCTTCCAGGACACGTTATGAACAGTGGTGGACAGGGACTTGTACTAAAGTGAAATTCTGAGGTATTTTATCAGAGTATTACAAATACTATGCAGATTGTATAAAATACCAGAGGTGTAATATATAATAGTTGAAGGTACTGTATGTATTCTTATTCAGCTTATTGTTATATATACAGTTGTATGGAACGACGATTGGATAATCCTCTGGCGCCAGATGTTCCGCCGGATGTCTCTCTTACATAACTCTGTGTGTTTCGTGAAACAACAACTAACTTGTAGCTAACGAGCTACACGCTGATAATGTTAAGTTTTGAAGAAGATTTGGACGGTGCAACAAGACAGATTTGATTGGTTCTTTCAGGGAATGATTGTAAAGATTTACAAAGAATATGTTTAGATCATTTCCTCTCTAACTGGGAGGTTTTATAAAGAATATGTTAGATCATTTCCTCTCTAACTGGGAGGTTTTATGAAGAATATGTTAGGTCATTTCCTCTCTAACTGGGAGGTTTTATAAAGAATATGTTAGGTCATTTCCTCTCTAACTGGGAGGTTTTATAAAGAATATGTTAGATCATTTCCTCTCTAACTGGGAGGTTTTATAAAGAATATGTTAGATCATTTCCTCTCTAACTGGAAGGTTTTATAAATAATATGTTTAGATCATTTCCTCTCTAACCGGGAGGTTTTATAAAGAATATGTTTAGATCATTTCCTCTCTAACTGGGAGGTTTTATAAAGAATATGTTAGGTCATTTCCTCTCTAACTGGGAGGTTTTATAAAGAATATGTTAGATCATTTCCTCTCTAACTGGGAGGTTTTATAAAGAATATGTTAGGTCATTTCCTCTCTAACTGGGAGGTTTTATAAAGAATATGTTAGGTCATTTCCTCTCTAACTGGGAGGTTTTGGGACTGATTGGTGGGGTTGTTGTTGACCAAGTCCACATGGAGATACACTGGTAAGAGCCAATGAGGTTTAACCATGTATCAGCTCATTTAAATAGCTCATGTTACTGGATTGTGTAAACAGTTAATTCATCTAATATTGTATGTGGAATTTTCTTTAGCAGGGTGCAAATGTTCCACCAAAACAAGTTCCTTCCTGAGACTATTTAGCAGAGCCACCATCTCTGTGTCTGGAGCTTAGCACCAACTGAGACCATTGTGATTGATATAAAGAAATGCAACACCAAGCGTGTGTAATTTTAGGCTTGCTGTAGAGTTTTGCTCAAAACTCAAATGCAGCTTTAAGCACAATTTTGAGCTATTACACATTTTATGTGACTCTAAACTTCTTCTTCACAACATTTCAGAAGTCAATATTGCACCCTGTTCTCCACTACTATTGTTCAACACTTGTTGTTAGTTAATATTCAAGATTCATAACTTGGATATCCCTAAGGGGCAATTTGCTTTGCAGACAGCAGTCCAACAGAATGCATGATCAGGGTTTTCCCCGGTGTATTGCAAGCCTGGCCCATCAGGCCTTTTTAATGTACTCTAGAGTCCTATGGAATCTGTCATAGCTTTTTTAAGTTCTCAATTTCATGATTACTTCAATGATTCTGTTATCACAGAAACTACTGGGCTATACATTAATGCTGCCATCAGTCTGGGACTGGCCCCAGCTAGAAACCCTGATGATACACAACACAGCACAAGATCCATATCTCCTTCATGGCAATTATGAGTCATGGAGAAAAAAAAGATGCAGTCACATGACATCCAGAGTTATATTTTCTTTAAAAAAACAATAACAGACTAAACAAAGGCCAATCTTTGTGTGGTAGTGCTACCTTTGGAGGGATGGTTATACTGGTTCCATGGGAATATGGCTTTAGACTGCCAAACCAGCAACTCATAGAAAAAGAAAGGACTGACTCAATAAGATAAAACATTTCAGAGTCATGTCATCATTAATCCTTCGCAAAAGAACAACATTTATTTTCTGTATCACATAGCATCTGTATGTACATCAAATGTAAGCCACTGGTCTAATAGTGCCCAAATACCTACTGCACTGCTGCCAGGGGCTCGGTGCAGGGCCTACACTGAGAATCAATTCACATTTCTTTGGTCTTCGCCACATTTATTTGGAGGAAAGACTGGTCACACCAGTTAACTGTTTCATCAAGCTTGGGTCATGATCTCGCTCCTCTCTTCACCCTGCAGGAAACTCACCTTCAGAGGCATCGGATAAACCTGGATACAGTACATGACTGCTCTGTAGGGTTGGGTACCGAATGCCAATAGGGGACCGGCACCAGTTCTGACGTAAACGGTAGTAACGAGACCGAATAAGAACGAAAAATCCGGTGCCTCGTTTCGGTGCCTGACATTTATTTTTTTCAGAAGCATCGCTGCATGGGACGCTACGTTACCGTTAGCTAGTAGCTGGATTAAAACCAATGGTTAAAATGCTGACAGCTCACGTTAAGCAGTGTGACTTTATTTCTCTGTAGAGGATTCCAACAGCGGGACGTAACAGTCTGACTGCAGCTGCCGCTGTCAGAAAAACAACTCAGACGGTGTGTTCACTTGAAACTTGCAAGCCTTGTGGTGCATTCAGAGTTATTGTAAAATAACCTTTTCCCATCTGGTGCTTGTTTTTGTCGTTTGCCAGCCATTTACTGGTGAAATAAGTCATTGTAAGTTATTGTTATTACATTATTAATCAATCATTTAATTTTGACCATATGGCCTTAGCAATAAACAAGCCATTCTTTAATGTTTTGTACTTCTTTTTTATATTTTATATTATATACACTATAAATATATTATATACATTTCGGTTCAGGCACCGTTTAAGCACTGGCACCATTTTAAAAGTATTGATTTAGCACCGTTATCGGAAAAAACCCAAATTCATTCATTCATTCAAACTCATTTGTATATAATGAATACAAGTGGTGAAATCACACAGCCTTAACCACTTTGTAACTACAGATTTGAAGAAATTATAATGAACGTATAATATATATGATGCATTGTAATACAGTACAATCCCCTTCCACCACTGTTGTAAAGATGAACATGGAGAGAATGCTTGCTATCATTTCTTTTAACCATGTTGAATATCAGACAAAGACATAATGAGAAGAAAAGCAAAATAAAAAGGTGAAAGACATATTACTAGGGGTGTGACGAGACGCTTACTCCACGAGACGAGACACATCACGAGATTGGGTTCACGAGAACGAGACGAGATTTCTCGTCGAGGTGAAAAGTTGTCTCGTGAGGCGATGTGATGTCAGCGTGATGGAGCGTGGAATTACTATTGAAGATCCCCCTGCCACTTTTAAATCATTTGTGTGGCAACATTTTGGTTTTCCTGCGGAAATAATAAACGGCGAAAGAGTGACAGACAAGACAAACACAATATGTAAACATTGTAAGAAAAAAATGCCGTATACCGCGGCTAACACGAGCACTATGCAAAAACACTTACAGCACCACCACAGCTCTCTACTAACTTAACTAAGTAGTTAGTAGTACGGCATTTTGTTCTTACAATGTTTACATATTGCGTTCGTCTTGTCTGTCACTCTTTCGCCGTTTATTATTTCCGCAGGAAAACCAAAATGTTGCCACACAAATGATTTAAAAGTGGCAGGGGGATCTTCAATAGTAATTTCACGCTCCATCACGCTGACATCACATCGCCTCACGACACAACTTTTCACGATCTCGTCACACCCCTACATATTACAGGTAATAAATCATTCAAGATATATTACAGATACGGGTTTTCAAATCGGAAAACCTATGCATTTCAGGGCACCTGCTTGGCTCACCTGGTAGAGCGCGCGCCCATATACAGAGTCCTTGACGCGGCTGCCGGTTTGGTTCCAACCTGCAGCCCTTTGCTGCATGTAACTTCCTCTCTCTCTCCCCTTTCAAAAAATAAAGGCCTAAAAAGGCAAAAAAAAAAAATAATAAAATAAATAAATATGCATTTCAGATTTGAGACCAAATATGGACTTGAGCCTGCAACTATTTTCTAAGGCTTAGTCTTGTGTACTTTAAGCATCATTTAAGGGATTATTTATGGTGGTAATTCATGACTTTTGCAAGGCATTAGCAGAGCAGCTGGGACTTAAAAGACAGAAAGAAACACGGGCCTGTTCCCTGAAATTGGAACTTTCAACATAATTACATAGTGTTTTGACAGGGAGGAGAGGAAGAGAGGGCACAGATAGCGTTCGTCATTGCGCCCTGAGAGTGGGGAGCGCCGCCATGCTTCACGCAGCTGGAGCAGATGCCGCTGTAGTGAATAGAGCAGGATCCACGGGTGATCCTGCGAGGCTGATTAGACTTCCTCCATCTCCCCCAAATGAATTCACAGTGATTGGGTACGAGGCGACAGCACTCCTCATAAGTCTGGAGCCGCCGCTGCAAACACTGAAGCACGCCATTACAGAGGGAGAGCTGCCGGACCGCCAGCTGCAGCACGCACTACACTTAGAATCATAACGCTTCTTTTTTTTATTAGACTCGTAAAAATGTTTGTGACATGCTGTGCTAATATTGCCTTTGTATTAAAGTCACAATGGAACTGACTTTCACCTGCTGCATTATATATATATAGTTCCCCAGATTGTCACGTTGCCTATGTTACAATAAATCAATATTTAATATCCTGATGAATAATTATATTAATAATAAATACATATTCATAATTATTAATACATATATTATAATAATATTATCCATCCATCTATCCATCTTCGTCCACTTATCCGGTATCGGGTCACGGGGGTAGCAGCTCCAGCAGGGGACCCCAAACTTTCCTTTCCCGAGCAACATTAACCAGCTCCGACTGGGGGATCCCGAGGCGTTCCCAGGCCAGGTTGGAGATATAATCCTCCACCTAGTCCTGGGTCTTCCCCGAGGCCTCCTCCCAGCTGGACGTGCCTGGAACACCTCCCTAGGGAGGCGCCCAGGGGGCATCCTTACCAGATGCCCGAACCAGCTCAACTGGCTCCTTTCGACGCGAAGGAGCAGCGGCTCTACTCCGAGCTCCTCACTGAGCTCTGACTGAGCTTCTCACCCTATCTCTAAGGGAGACACCAGCCACCCTCCTGAGGAAACCCATTTCGGCCGCTTGTACCCTGGATCTCGTTCTTTCGGTCATGACCCAGCCTTCATGACCATAGGTGAGGGTAGGAAGGAAAACTGACCGGTAGATCGAGAGCTTTGCCTTCTGGCTCAGCTCTCTTTTCGTCACAACGGTGCGATAAATTGAATGTAATACCGCACCCGCTGCGCTGATTCTCCGACCAATCTCCCGCTCCATTGTCCCCTCACTCGCGAACAAAACCCCAAGGTACTTGAACTCCTTCACTTGGGGTAAGGACTCATTCTCTACCTGGAGTAGGCACTCCATCAGTTTCCTGCTGAGAACCATGGCCTCAGATTTAGAGGTGCTGATCCTCATCCCAACTGCTTCACACTCGGCTGCAAACTGATCTAGTGAGTGCTGAAGGTCACAGGCCGATGATGCCATCAGGACCACATCAACTGCAAAGAGCAGCGATGAGATCCCGAGCTCACCAAACTGCAACCCCTCTCCACCCCGACTACGCCTTGATATCCTGTCCATAAACGTTACAAACAGGATTGGTGACAAAGCGCAGCCCTGGCGGAGGCCAATCCTCACCTGAAACGAGTCCGACTTACTGCCGAGAACCCGGACACAGCTCTCGCTTTGGTTGTACAGAGATTGGATGGCCCTGAGAAGAGACCCCCTCACCCCATACTCCCGCAGCACCTCCCACAGCATTTCCCGGGGGACCCGGTCATACGCCTTTTCCAGATCCACAAAACACATGTAGACCGGTTGGGCATACTCCTAGGCTCCCTCCAGGATCCTTGCGAGAGTAAAGATCTGGTCCGTTGTTCCACGACCAGGACGGAATCAACATTGTTCCTCCTCAACCCGAGGTTCGACTATCGGCCGAACCCTCCTTTCCAGCACCTTGGAGTAGACTTTACCAGGGAGGCTGAGAAGTGTGATACCCCTGTAATTTGCACACACCCTCTGGTCCCCCTTTTTAAAAAGGGGAACCACCACCCCGGTCTGCCACTCCTTTTGCACCGTCCCAGACTTCCACGCAATGTTGAAGAGGCGTGTCAACCAGGACAGCCCCTCCACACCCAGGACTCCAGTCAAGGTCTCCAAGAAGGCCGAATACTCCGAACTCCTGTTTGGTGCATATGCACAAACAACAGTCAGAGTTTCCCCCCCCACAACCCGCAGGCGTAGGGAGGCGACCCTCTCGTCCACCGGGGTAAACTCCAACGTAGCGGCGCTCAGCCGGGGGCTTGTGAGTATCCCCACACCCGCCCGGCGCCTCACACCCTGGGCAACTCCGGAGAAGAAAAGAGTCCAACCCCTATCCAGGAGTATGGTTCCAGAACCGAGACTATGCGTAGAGGTAAGCCCCACCAGATCTAACCGGTAGCGCTCCACCTCCCGCACCAGTTCCGGCTCCTTCCCCCACAGAGAAGTGACGTTCCACGTTCCCAGAGCCAGCGTCTGCTGCCCGGGTCTGGTCTGTCGAGGCCCCTGACCTTCACTGCCACCCGTGTGACAACGCACCCGACTCCAGCGGTTCCTCCCACAGGTGGTGGGCCCATGGGCTGGAGAGATGGGAGCCACGTAGCTTTTTCAGGCTCCGCGGCAAACCCGGCCATCAGGCACTCGCTGACGAGCCCGCCATCTGGGCCTGGCTCCAGACGGGGGCCCCGGGCTTCCTCCGGGCAGGGTCACTCCATCTCTACCTCGTTTATTCATTGGGGTTTTTGAACCATTCTTTGTCTGGCCCCTCACCTGAGACCACTTTGCCTTGGGAGACCCTACCAGGAGCACACAGCTCCAGACAACACAGCCCTCAGGTTCACAGAGACACACAAACCTCTCCACCACAATAAGGTGATGGTTCACGGAGAGGTGAGGTAATAATATTAATATTATTATATTTGTTCTACAAAGGTGCTATAATCATATGAAAATCATACACATGGGCTTCATGCATTCATTGATTTTTTTGACCACATTAAACCAGCTAAAACTTCATATATACACATATATATATATATATATATATATATATATATATATATATACATATATACATATATATATATATATATATATATATATATATATATATACACACACGTGTGTGTGTGTGTGTGTGTGTGTGTGTGTATATATATCTTCTTTGTTTTACAGGAAATAAGCACATCTAGTCTTTCTCCCTCACTCTTTAGCAGCTAAATGCTCCACTAGGTTCTAACTGTGGAGTGTAGTGGGTTAAACAGAGCTTATTTTGCTTCTTTTTCTTTTGCCAAAAACCAAAGGACTGAGATAAAAGATGCTAACAGAGCTGGGGGCACTGCACAGTTAGTGATAATTCTTTGTGGATTTATTTCTTTGAGCTCCCCCTGTGAAGGTAAATATGGAGCAAAATGCCAGAGCTTGTACAAATAGAACACGGTGTGAGAACTTGCAGAACAAAATTCTGAACTTGTATGTAAAAATTTGCAAATGTGGGTGCGCCTGGGTAGCTCACCTGGGTGAGCGTGTGCGCCCACGTACCGGTCACGGATGACCAGGAGACAGACTGGAGTAGTGAAGCAGATCTTTATGAACAATGATCCAACAAAGGAAGCAACAGGCAGGAATCTGGTAGCTGAGCAGGCAGGTTTAGAGCAGCAGCAAACAACAGGATACGAAGTACTGGTAAGGCAAACTTGGATAGACTAGGCTTAACGTGAGTGAGTCAGAGCGTCGTGTAGAAACGAGACTAGACAAAGTGCGTGTGTGTCTGTGCTGCTTATGTAGGTGGTTGTTGATTAGCTGCAGGTGGTGAACTGAGGATGTGGCTTGATGGCTGTGAGTGCTGGAGAATGAGAGGGAGGAGTGAATGCAAGCGACGGTGGGACCTTGACAGTACCCCCTCCTCCCAAGGTGGTTCCCGACGGCTGAGAAGAGAGTCGACCACGGCGGCGAGGCCTGGAACTGGTCGAGGAGAGCGGGGTCCAGGATGTCATCACGTGGTACCCACGACTGCTTCTCCGGCCCATAGTCCTCCCAGTCCACCAGATACTCGAGACGCCGACCCCGCCGCCGTGAGTCCAAGATGTTACGGACCCTATAGATGGCTTCCTCGTCGACGGGTACGGGAGGAGGAGGCACTACTGCGTCAGGGTCTGTGGGAGGAGGAGAGACAGGGTCAACAAAGGGTTTCAAAAGGGAGACATGAAATGAAGGTGAGATTCTGTAGTGAGAAGGAAGGTTCAGCCTGTAGGTGACGTCATTTATCTGCCTCTGTATGGTGAAGGGTCCAATGTAGCGAGGGCTGAGCTTTCGGCAAGGCAGGCGGAGGCGAAGGTCCCGAGTGGACAGCCACACTTTCTGGCCGGGTTGGTACTGTGGAGTTTCGGACCGACGTCGGTCTGCATGGTCCTTGTGCCTGCGGACAGCCTGTTGAAGCTGCATGTGAGCCGCATTCCATACCCTTTCACTGCTTTGGAACCAGTGGTTGACGGCAGGCACCTCTGATGGCTCACCCGACCAAGGGAAAAGCGGGGGTTGATACCCCAGGATGCATTGGAAAGGGGTGAGACCTGTGGTGGTTTGACGAAGGGAGTTCTGGACATATTCTGCCCAGGGAAGGAAACGGCTCCAACTGTTCTGGTTCTGGTGGCAGTAGGTCCTGAGATGACGTCCGATTTCTTGGATCTTCCGTTCTGTTTGTCCGTTTGTCTGAGGGTGATAACCTGACGATAGACTGACTGTCACTCCCAGGAGTCTGAAGAAGGCTTGCCAAACTCTGGAGATGAACTGAGGTCCTCTGTCCGAAACGATGTCCTCTGGAATGCCGAAGTTCCTGAACACATGACAGAAGAGTGCTTCTGCCGTCATGAGGGCAGTGGGAAGCCCGGGTAGAGGAATCAGCCTACACCCCTTGGAGAACCTGTCCACTACTACCAGTCGCCACTCTTCAAGGGCCAGTTTGATAGCAAGTAGTTCCCGGTTTCTGATGTCGTAATTCTGTTCTGCTGTAGACAGCTTCTTGGAGAAGAAGGCACAGGGATGGAGTCTGGGAGGCGTTCCTTGCCGTTGTGACAGTACCGCTCCCGCCCCAGTGGAGGACGCGTCAACCTCAACAACAAAGGGCAGGTCCGGGTTAGGATGAGCCAGGATGGGAGCGGTTATGAAGGCATCCTTGAGACGAGCAAAGGCGGTGATGGCCTCCTGAGTCAGGGACAGGGATTTGGGCTGCCCCTTGAGGGCCGAGGTCAGAGGAGCACTGATGTCACTGTAGCTGAGGATGAAACGTCTATAAAAGTTGGCAAATCCCAGAAACCACTGGAGGTCCTTGATGGTGGAGGGAAGAGGCCAATGACAGATGGTGTCCACTTTCTTTTGGTCCATCTGGACCCCTTGTTGGTCGATGACGTAACCCAGAAACTGCACAGATGGGGTGTGGAACTCACATTTCTCCAGCTTCAGATACAGGTCGTTCTCTCTGAGCTTCTTCAGCACTTGACAGACATGTAGTTGGTGTTCAGAGAGAGAAGAGGAATAGATGAGGATGTCATCAATGTAGACCACGACAAAGCGGTTGAGGAATTCCCGAAAGACCTCGTTCATGAATCCCTGGAATACAGCTGGAGCATTAGCCAGTCCAAAAGGCATGACCTGATACTCGTAATGTCCAGAGGGGGTGACAAAGGCTGTCTTCCATTCGTCACCTCGACGGATGCGGATCAGGTTGTAGGCGCTTTGTAAATCCAACTTCGGGAAGATGCGGGCTCCCCGCAGCTGCTCCAGGGCAGCCGGAACCAGAGGAAGGGGATATCTGAACTTTATGGTTTGGGAGTTAAGGGATCTGTAGTCAATGCATGGTCTCAAACCTCCATCCTTTTTGGCCACAAAAAAGAAACTGGAAGTGGCAGGAGATGTGGATGGGCGAATGAACTGCTGCTGAAGGGCCTCCTTCACGTATTCCTCCATGGCTTTCTGTTCTGGGTTGGAGAGGGGATAGACCCGTCCCTTAGGGACGATGGCTCCGGGGTTCAGGTCAACAGCACAGTCCCAGGGCCGATGTGGAGGCAACTTAGTAGCCAGTTGTTTACTGAACACATCCTCGAAGTCTTTGTAAACAACGGGAAGGTCCACTTGATGAAGAACATCGGGGCTCTCGATGGTGGTGGAACAGACGGGAAACCGGGGTCCATTGCTTGTGGATGAAGAAGGAGATTTTGGAGGAGAGTTCCTCTGTAGCGGTGTTACACATGCATGAATACAGTCCTCTCCCCATTGTAGAACCTCTCCAGTTGTCCAGTCGATGGTAGGTTGATGTTGCACTAGCCATGGCCTTCCCAGGATGATTTCGGCTGTGGAGTCTTCTAGAACCATGAAGGTGAGTTTTTCAGAGTGCAAACTGCCTACCCGGAGCGTCAGTGTAGGGGAGACATAGCGAATCCAACCCTTTCCTAGCGGCTTACCTTGGATAGTGTGAATTTCCAAAACCTGCGGGCTCCAACGTTTGTTGACCCCTAACGTCTGGAGGAGGGGAATGGAGATGAAATTCCCCGCTGAGCCTGAGTTGATGAGGGCATGCACTGTGACACAGATACGTGTACAGGAGTGCGAATCAGAGTCTCCATTCTTGGAGGGAGTTGAATGGCGCTCACCGCTGGGGACGGATAGGGCAGTCTCTGATGAAGTGTTTTTCCCCTCCACAGTACAGACAGAGCCTGAGCCCTAGCAGGTGACAGGCGAGCAGAATCGACTTGCATAGGTTCAGCGGCTGGAATACTGCTAGGCGACACCAAAGGAGGAGAGGAAACAGCCGTGGCAGAGGGTTCACAGGCAGACAAGCGTTGAGCCACACGTACAGTCTTTTGTATGAGGTTTTCCAGTCCCATGGTGTCATCATACACCACTACTAGCTGACGAACATCAGGGTGGAGACCATGTCTGAATGCCGTTATGAGGGCAGTCTTGTTCCAACCACTAGCAGCCACTAAAGTACGAAACTGGAGAGCATATGTACTCACAGACGATCCTCCCTGGCGAAGCCAGTAAAGTTGGTCATGCACGGTAAGGTCTGCCGCCACCTGCCCGAAAACTTCCTTGAAGTGTTGAATGAAAGCCGACAAAGATGTCACCAACCGGGAGTTAGAGTTCCATAACGACTGGGCCCACTGGAGAGCACGGCCTGACAGCAGGGAGATCACAAAGGCCACTCGGGCCATGTCGTTGTTAAACAGGTGGGCTTGCATCTGGAAATACAGCGACACCTGGAGCAGAAATCCACTGCAGTCCTCCGCCTCTCCAGTGAATGTCGTTGGTCGGGCGATGGGACTCGAAGCTGCGGCAGCAGCTGTAGCCGAAGAAGCCGGTGTTTGCGGAAGCAAATGTCTCTGTGCTGAGCGGAGGATCTCTTCAGGCACGGTGGGCGGATTAACAGGCGGAGAAGGCAGGAGAGATTGACGAACCGCCTGTACGAGCTCCGTGAATGGATCGTGAACAGAATCCACCGCGGGCTCTGTTGGATCTTGCATCTTGGTCTAGTCTTCTGTCACGGATGACCAGGAGACAGACTGGAGTAGTGAAGCAGGTCTTTATTAACAATGATCCAACAAAGAGCAGGAAGCAACAGGCAGGAATCTGGTAGCTCAGTAGGCAGGTTTAGAGCAGCAGCAGACAACAGGATACGAACTACTGGTAATGCAAACTTGGATAGACTAGGCATAACGTGCGTGAGTCAGAGTGTCACGTAGAAATGAGACTAGACAAAGTGCGTGTGTGTCTGTGCTGCTTATGTAGGTGGTTGTTGATTAGCTGCAGGTGGTGAACTGAGGATGTGGCTTGATGAGGTGCAGGTGTGTGTAATTAGTACTGAGGGGACTGGGAGCGTCTGATCGGCGTGAGTGACGAGGAGTATGAATCAGTGGGTCAGTCACTGCAACTTCACATATGTGCTTTCTCACATCACCAAGTGGCCAATCTGAGCGCCTTTTTGCAACACGTCTTGCGATACATTTGGTGCAGAACTAATTAGTACCTGTGGACTACGGCTGTGGAGCTCTGAGCCAACAGAGGGGGGAGAGCAAGGTTTCTATTGCCACATGAGGGACCACTTTGTCCGGCTCATTCAGTGTAGCATGCAACCTTGCTGGAATAGCAAGCTAGAGAGAGCACTAATGTGAAGTTGCAGTGACAGATTCCAGAGGTTGTAATCACTGAGCTGTGGTTGTAATGGAAAATGGACTCAAGTTCTAAAAAACTATTTGGAGTAAATGTTGCATTACAAGTTTGCAGCTGTCATTGTATTAACGTGACTAGTGTCAATATTTCTTTCTGTGACTTCACATTCAGAACACAGGTGTGTGATGACTTTCTATGAGTGCAAATTTCAATTTACAAGTTCAGTTTTTCTTTCTTGCTGTGACTTTAATCCAGCTCACACGTATGTGAATATTTTTTTACAAGTGCAAATTAAAGTTACATGTTTTTCAGATTTTTTTTCTACAAGCGTTCACATTAAATCTACAAGCTATCACATTTTGCACCATATTTACCTTGTAAAGTGCACAGACATAATCTTTTTTTTTCAACTTTGTGAGCAACAATGTGCCTTTAATATACCGTTGTGAGTAGAAGAGATCCAGAGGAACTCTAGCCATTGTACAAAGCCAAGATGAAGAAGTAAATTCCCATAATAAAGGGTCAGATGGTGTTTGTCTATACTTAGGCTCCTATGTGGCACCACTAAAATTGTGTGATTGGACTAAGGCAATATAGTACATATTGCCTTAGTCCAATCACACAATTATTTGGGAGTTCCTAAAGTATGTCGGCCAGAGAAAGATTGCTGTTTGACCCTTTCCTTTGAAGCTCAGAAATACTGTTTTCTATGACCAATAATTCACTTTTACAAATTTCAATTCACAAGCACAAGATCCAAGATGTTATCTTTTTAACCATTTGCAAAAAACAATGTTTTTATTGATTTTATATTCCATTTTCTCAAAGGGAGACGTTAAAGGCAAACATCAAAATGTGGAACAGCAATGCCAACGGTCAGTTAGCAAACTTGCTGGCTCATTAGCTTAGCTCGGTAAGAAATGGGACTGAAAGTTTGGTTTATTCAAAGGTGTATTTCTGTCAGAACAGTTAATATCCCAACAGAGGACATTAAATAAAACTGAATGGTGCGGCTCTCTGTCTCAAACGTTGGCACTGTCAAGATAGCTAACTATCGTTTGACAGTGCTTGGGTCCAAATTTCAATGGGAAAAATGATTGCTGATATTTTTCGACCCCACAGGCAAATCCACTGCCATTTCATTGGAATTAATATTACTGCTCAAAACAATAAACATATTTAAAAAAAGAGCCAGAGAATAAAAGCACAGTTTTACAGTTTATTTCTTTAGCTAAACATGGGATCCTTGAAACATCTGTGAAAGTCTTTGACAGTTTTTGGTTTTGTTCAGCTTCTTCTTCTTCTCCTCCTTTTGATTTGAGGATCCAAGGTCACCTTTGAGTTTTGTGAGAGATGTTGAGAAGGGATGAGGAGGAGGAGGAGGCACTCACAGTGAATAGCTGCTGGCAGCTCTTCATTTGAAACTATATAATTCACTGGGAGGTGAGTGAATGAGGAAAGACATCAGAGATGTAGACAATACTGTAGACAGCCAACATAAAGTGAAGCCACAAAGAATCCCTGGGGGGAATCAGTAAATGAGGAGGCTGGATTAATTTGATGGTAATAGTTGTACAATATGTCGGCAGTGGATTGATTAAATCCACTGAGGCCTACAGTTTTAGAAAGTCTCATATTCGAGATGAGGTCAGTCATAATGAACTAATGCTTACGTCTTTCTTTACATTCACAAATTTATATTTCTTTATTCCATAAAGCAAAATTTCATTCTAAATGAATTTTAACAGTGACAGTACAGTGGTGGAAAACCAGCTTGGACACGCCCAGTTAGAGTGACCAAACATTAGTGTATTCCAGTAAAACATTTTGATCACGCGACCCAAAGACAAGTCTGGTCTTACTGTAAGTCAATCGAAACAAGTCCTAATCAAGATTCAAATCAGTCGGGTAAAGTTCAAGCTATGTTTCGTGTCCGTTGAGACAAATCAACGTCATTCATCAGGATCATTTCAAATCAAGTTCACGTCAATCTCAAGTCACTTGAGACAAGTTCAACTCCTGCCTAAAGTCCATTGAGACATGTTGAAGTGAGTCCTAAGTCAATCGAGATGAGTTCTAAACAAGTCTCAAATTAAGTGAGACAAGTTTATGTTATGTCTCATGTACATTGGGAAAAAGCAAAGTCATGTCTTAAGTCAATTAAGACAACTCTAGTAAAGACTGCATCACCTCCTCACTACCCCAGGCCCTGGACCCGCTGCAGTTTGCATACTGCTCTAACAGGTCAATGCAATACATTCCCCTCATTCACTCTGCTCTGGCCCACCTGGACTTGGACACCTGGAATTCTGTTGAAATGCTGTTTGTAGACTACAACTCAGCATTTAACACAATCATCCCCTCCAGACTCGTCACAAAGCTTAAAGACCTGGGACTCAACTCCAGCTTGTGCAGTTGGATCTTTAACTTCCTGACGGGCAAACCTCAGGTGGTACGGGTTGGCACTCACACCTCATCCTTTGATTGTATATGTGACAAATAAAAATGATTTGAAAGTCCTTTGAGAGAAGTCAAGTCCAAGTCATATCTCATGTTAATCAAGACATGTTCAAGTCAAGTGTTAAGTCTAGTTGAGAAACCTTCAAATCAAGTCAGTCAAAAGACATTGATTTCAAGTCCGAAGTACTTCACGGCAAGTCCAAGTCAAGTCACAAGTCTTCAGGTTTCAGGTCTCTTTGAGTACTTTCAGTGCACATGGCTAATAATGTAATACTGTCTTCAACCTGTATGACTGATCTCAAGTCTTTATTTTTGTGACTTAAGAGAACCCTAAGGCATCGCATACGACATCAAACGGCACCTCCGATTAATATTTATATAATTTCGTAACAGTTTTGCGTAGCTTCTTACCGTTTTTTCCTGCTAAAAGCTAAGGAGTTAGCCATCACGGGGGTGTCTTTGGTGTCTTCATAGCCTTTACAGAAGGTTTTCTATCCAGCCTGGAACTTGTACCTCTTTTCAGAGTTGTTCAGCAATAAATCCAAACTCTCACAGCCAAGATTTATCCACTTGATGTCCATAATTTATCGCGTTTTCGGTCATTTCTGCCGCAACATTGTGACGTCAAAATGATGTAATATCTGGCTGGCGCGTCCGATTTATGAACGAGTTTGCCGACAACCGGATGCCAGGACTCTCAGAGTGACTACAGGTCTCTCTGGTAAACTTACTGGGTTAAGATGAGTTCTTTTATGGTGAATGAAAGGCTCGATCCGACGAAGTAGGTCATCAAATCAAAGCATTGACGGCAATGCTGCTGCCAGTTCTGCTGTTGTTTACCTTTTTCTTCTTCTTCTAGTCAGTGGAAAGAGCAACATCAGTAGCCTTTGCTCATTAGCGCCACCGGTGTTCAGGAGAAGACTGCAACTAGTGTCGCGACCACCAGCGCAGGTATAAATAGTCATGGCGATTTCATGACGTCACATATGCACGCGCCAGTTCGGCTGCGGTTACTGTAAAACACGCTTTACTGTCTAGTATAAATCTCCCATGATGCTTTGCGAGATTGTGTTGACATTTTCCAACCAATGGGAAGGCAGGTCCGTCACACAAAGACTATGTAGTGGAAAGAGAGTTCACTCCAGGGAATCCGAGAGAGAACAGAGAGTAAAGTGAAAAAGAGAGATAACTCTATTACCGTTCTACAGAGAAGAATGGTGTCACTGTTTAGATATTTGGGATACATTTGGGCCTTTTTTGAAGAAATGTAAATAGTTTGTCATTTATATGAGTTATAACGTTCATTATGTTTATTTTTACACTGGATGACTCCAAATATATAGAACTGTTTTAGACAACACAAATGCTTGTGTAGCATTGCTGTGTGTGTGATATCAATAAATATGACATTATTATTTTGATTATTGGCAAAAGCGTCTGGACGTTTTTTGAAAACATTTACACTACTGGTCAAAAGTTTTAGAACACCACAATTTTTCTAGTTTTTTATTGAAATTTTACCAGTTCAAGTCCAATGAATAGCTTGAAATGGTACAAAGGTAAGTGGTGAACTGCCTGAGGTTAAAAAAAAGTAAGGTTACCCAAAACTGAAAAATAATATACATTTCAGAATTTTACAAAAAGGCCTTTTTCAGGGAACAAGAAATGGGTTAACAACGTAAAGCTGTTCTGCAGCAATGGAGGTTGATCAAGCTTTGAAAGTTGGTGCTACTAATTCCTACAGGTGTTCCAACTGGTCTGGATTACTTACAACCCCCTCTGTATAAAAGTATTGTTGGAACACACTGTGGTACCGTATCCTCGTGAGCATTATTTGAACAGTATTGTACTGCAGACAGTAATGTGTTGCCATAAAAATGGCGGGAAAAAGGCAATTAACAATGGAAGAGAGACAGACCATCATAACACTTAAGAATGGTGGTCTTTCCTACAGAGAAATTGTGAAGAAAGTCAAGGTGTCAGTGAGTACAGTATTCTTCACCATCAAAAGGCACTTAGAAACTGGGGGAGACTCTGACAGGAAGAGGTCTGGCAGACCCAAAGTCACAACAGAATCAGAAGACAAGTTTCTGAGAGTCAACAGCTTGCGTGATAGGCGGCTCACAGGACAACAGCTTCAACCCAGCTTAATAGTGGTCGTAATAAGAAGTCTCAGTTTCAACTGGAAAGAGAAGACTTGGAGCTGCAGGTTTGATGGGTCGAGTTGCAGCAAGAAAGCCATTGCTAAGATGTCAGAATAAGAAAAAGAGGCTTGCCTGGGCCAAGAAACACTGCCAGTGGACTACTGAAGACTGGAAGAAGGTGTTATGGACTGATGAATCAAAATTTGAAATCTTCGGTTCATCACGCAGGATTTTTGTACGCCATCGAGTAGGTGAACGGATGGTTCCTCAGTGTGTGACATCAACTGTCAAACATGGAGGAGGAAGCGTGATGGTCTGGGGCTGTTATGCTGGATCCAGGGTTGGTGATTTGTACAGAGTGAAAGGCACCCTGAACCAAAACGGCTACCACAGCATTTTGCAGCACCATGCAGTACCCTCTGGTATGCGCCTAGTTGGTCAGGGGTTCATCCTACAGCGAGATAATGACCCAAAACATAAGTCCAAGCTATGCCAGAACTACCTTAGCAAAAAAGAACCAGATGGTAAGCTTAAAAACATGGAGTGGCCAGCACAGTCACCAGACTTAAACCCCATTGAGCTGGTTTGGGATGAACTGGACAGAAAAGTGAAAGCAAAGCAACCTACAAGTGCCACACATTTATGGGAACTTCTGCAACAGAGTTGGGAAGAACTTTCTGAAGAATATTTGATTTCCATTGTAGAAAGAATGCCACGAGTGTGTTCAGCTGTTATATCTGCCAAAGGGGGCTACTTTGATGAATCAAACATTTAGAATACATTTGGGTTTATAAATTGATTCCATGATTTATTTTTTAACTTCAATTATTTATGTATTCTATTCTTTCATTTCAGAGTACAATAAGACATTGAACTGCATGAATTCCAATAAAAACCTTGAAAAATTGGGGTGTTCTAAAACTTTTGTCCAGAAGTGTATATATTTTGTCAACTGTATAAGTTATATTTATTTCTTCACAGTTTGACTCCAAACATATGGAAACTGATTTAGACAGGAGATTGGCTTAGCTTGTATTGTTCTGTGTGTGATATCAATAAATATCTGTGAGATTTATTTTCCGTTTTATTTATTTATCTTTAAGGTCATACAACCTTTGTTACATTCAAGTGACCTCACTACAGCACACATATTCTAATAGCCCAGTTTGTCCTGAAAAAAATGATGTACATTTATTGACTGCAGACAACAGGGTTGATGTTTTACAAGCTTTTTTAGAAAATAAAACCAGATGGACAAGGAATTGTAAAAATGGCCTCAGGGTTCTAAGGGCTAAATCTGACATGAAGAGTCATTCACTACTGTAAATCAGGTTACTTTTTTGAAGTTGGAACCAAAGTTCAATGATTAGTTGAGCCAAACAACTGAATGAGTCAAATAATCAACATGGTTAAATAGTTCAAATGGATTCAGACAGCTGCTGGTGTCACTACAGTGCACAGTACTAAAATAAAAACTTCTTATCTAGAAGACACACTGAATTGTGCAGCCTACTGCTACTACTACAGAGAACAACAACCTATGAAATAAACAAGGTGAATGGGTGCATTCGCAATTTTGCTTGAGGGAATTGAGCCTTTGGATTTGGTCACTCTACTTTCTTCTTGGTTTCATAAATATTCCCATTCATTTAATTTGTTTTTACCACGTTCATGCTTCACTACTGCAATTTAATACCCTCAAATCAATCAATAAAGTTGTTCTAACATCCTTTAAAATGCTCCTCTCATGTTAAATGTGTTAATATGTAATCCTGTGCCCAACTTTCATCTGTAATCTAATTTTGTTAATCATATGTACAGCTGCTATACCAAATGTTAGCATTGTAATCATGTCCCAGATCACATTTCATGTAGTAATCTATATATATCTGTAGCTATCTGAGCCACATGTTTACATATTTCCTCTCTACTAGATTTATCATTTTTGTCACAAAGCTGTTTCCTTTCAAAGGTGCATGCTGCATTGCTGACATTAACTTTATTTACATACTGCCTGCTTATCAGTAGGATGCAGACACATTTTTAAAAGTCCTTCATTCTACATTAATCCACTGACTTATCTTGACTGTGTGACAGTGTCATAAAAATATCTTCAATTTGAAAGGAAAGTTTCTAAGGTAAAGTGTGCCCACAGGCATGTAACGGTCTGAACGTTTTTCCATTTTAGTCAATAACACTTAAAATGTGGACTGTACCGACATTTTTATATATATATATATATATATATATATATATATATATATATATATAAACTTAGCACAAAAAGTAAGGAAATTTGTGTTTTCGGTAGATTATTTCTCTGTGGTAACAATGCTTTTTGGCAATAAATCATATTGTAAGGAACATGCATTTGTGGGATGAGCAGCAGTGCTGAGTATGTAGGTTGCGCCTATGAAAAATTTGCCAAATCTTCTCTGCCAATGCCAAACAGCTTATTCTGCCATTGACTCGTTTGGTGGATTGGATGATTCTGCCTATGGCAGTTGGATCGTAGGGTCAAAGTGTGGAGAAGACGCGGAGAACGCTATGCTGATTGCTGCACCGATAGAGTAACACCTTTTGATGGAGGCAGTGTGAAGGTGTGGGGCGGCATCTCCCTCAATGGAAAAACGAGGCTTGTCATCATTGAATGCAATCTCCATGCAGAGAGATATAGAGATGAGATTCTGCAACCAGTGGCAATCCCATATCTCCACAGTCTGGGACCAAACTCTATCCTCCAAGAAGACCACGCTCGCCCCCACAGGGCGAGGTTTATCAGAGACTACCATGTGGGAGTGGAGAGGATGGAATGGCCTGCCAGCAGTCCTGACCTCAACCCCATTGAACACATGTGGGATCAGCTTGGACGTGCTGTTCGTGCCAGAGTGACCAACACAACCACGTTGGCTGACTTGCGACAAATGCTGGTTGAAGAATGGGATGCCATCCCACAGCAGTGTGTGACCAGGCTGGTGACCAGCATGAGGAGGAGATGCCAGGCTGTTGTGGCTGTTTATGGTTGTTCCACCCGCTACTGAGGCTCCTGTTTGTGAAATGAATAAATTGTTAAATTGCCAATATGTATTGTTTCTTCAAACTTCAATCATCCAATCCACCAAACACCAAACGAGTCAATGGCAGATTAAGCTGTTTGGCATTGGCAGAGAAGATTTGGCAAATTCATGGGCGCAACCCACATACTCAGCGCTGCTGCTCATCCCACAAATCCATGTTCCTTACAAATGGGGCACCATTTGAAAGGGAACTAAACAGGCTTTACAACGGTATAAGATTTATTGCCAAAAAACATTGTTACCACAGAGAAATAATCTACCAAAAGAAGTGCAACTGTATTGAAGTAAAATTTCACCCACTGTTAATTTCAGGAGTTCACATCGCCATTGCAGGAAAACAATTGTTTTCTAGTTCTGACTCTTGCTGCCTTGATATGTTTGCTGGAGTTAAACGTACAATATGTCATTTTCTATCACTAGGGGTCTCCATAGGGATCTTTCAACCGAAAAATGGATTCTTGGGTGACGTGGTGAAGTTGTGTGGGATCATAGGAGTTGGTGTCTTCCTTGTTAACCACCATTGCCGATGCGAAATGATCAAGGGGGTAAGTGTCTGTCAACAACCCGTAGCTCCTATGGCGCCATTTTGATGCTAACAAGCCATCACCTCTCGTTAGCATCCCATTGACTCCCATTCATTTTGACGTCACTTTGACAGAGAATAACTCTACATCTGAAGCGTTTAAAGACTCTATTTATCCATTGTTTATTTCTAAGTATAGTATATAACGGCTTTGATGCCGGCTACACACTGGCTGCATAGCGTGGCTTTTCTGTTGCGTGTCAGTTGCGTGGCGGCTGCGTGGCGTTTTCTATGTCTTTGCACACCAGAAACGTGTCTGATGCGGCGTTGCTGCTGCTAGCCTTGTCTGTACACATGTATGTTTCCCATAAACATAAACATAAATTTATACTGATCTGATTACAGCAAAGACGTTGGCAGAATTGACGGCAAAATACGCTACAGAATATTTCCTTCTGTATTGACAGGTGCAATATTTGAAAATCGATAATTATTTATTATTTTTTAAATGGCATTTATATCTGCATTCATGTCAAAAACTTGATACTTTCAAACATCAACATGTCATTTATTAAATGTATTTGTGTCAAAATGACATATAAACATCTTTTCCTATTCTATTTTGAATGGAAATGCTTCCAACACGCTTGCGTGTCGCGTGAAAAATAGGCGTTGGTTCTATTTCTAGCAGGCACGCCTTTTCGGCGCCTGAGACATGTGTCACGCAGGCAGTGTGTAAGCTGGGAGCCAAAATAAAAACAGACACGCCATGCAGCTGAAATGCTCACGCCACGCAGCCAGTGTGTAGCCGGCCTAAGTCGTGATGCGTCAGATAACCGTTAGCTATGTGCCTAGTGATTATGAGCTACGCTGAAACGGCGAAGACGAACAGAATGGAGCCAAACAAACCAGAGGAGCTAAAATTAACGTAAAGTTAGTTAGGAAAAAAACAAACAGAAAAACCTGATTGACTGGTATCTAACTAAAATGTACTAGCCATGTTGGCTGGTGATCCCTGCATATTATATCTTTAACTGTAGCTGTGGACATCCAGGCCCCAGTGGTTAGTGCTGCTGGATGTCATGGCCACACTTTCTTCTATAGGTTCCTTTTTTGGATTTAATAGTATTGGAATAGAGGCTTAAAGATAAAATATGAAGTCATGCCCTGCCCAAAGTCCTTATGTGTAAATACAAGATAAGGGCTTTCACCGCTGGACATCTTACATCCTTAAACTGTCCTCACACACACACACACACACACACACACACACACACACACACACACACACACACACACACACACACACACATTGAAAGAAGCTCTCGCAACTGCTCTGTGCTCACTAGCAGCATGCTGCACTCCAGTGTCTCTCATGGCTCACTCCTAGGGGTTTGTGCGAATATCCGCTGAATATTTCTACCATATTGGGGGGGGGGATCCTGATAGGGATCCTGAGGATTCAGTTTGTTTATTGGGACTGAATGGTGAGGAGTGCAGAGGAGGAGGAGTGAAGAAAGCTTTTCACCTCATGTTATTTCAAGATTCGCCTAGGCAATTACAAGAAGCCATTTAAATGCTAACAAGCCAGATGGGCAAAACGAAACAGGCTTTAAAAGACTAAACCTCCAAATAATCCCTATTATCAGACAGGAGAGAGGACACACTCGGATCACACTAAACAAAGAGGCACACAGACTAAACATTTCCAGTGACGATAGATGCCTTCAGAGGTCCTTGACACTGGTAGTAGCCCTACCTACTAAGTGCATCTCTCGCTGTGTGTTTGGGTCATGTAAGATGGATTGTTACTAAGAAGCCTGGTCTCGCATTGCCAGACCTTCCTCCATAGCAGAAGTGGAACGTCGTGGATATAGACATTAGGTTGGGAACCAGAAGGTCGCTGGTTCAAGTCCCTGTATGGACTGGAGTACAGAGGTCAACTGGTGGGCACTGCCAAGGCACCGAACCCCCCCCCCCCCCAACAGCCCTGGGCGCCTGTTCAGCCGCCCCCTCACTCTGACTTCTCTCCATTAGTGCATATATAGGACCTGAGCATGTGTGTGTGTGTGTGTATTTCAGGCCTATGTGTAGTGTGTAATAACAACAGAGTGTAAATTGTAATTTCCCCATTGGGGATCAATAAGGAGTATGTATTATAAATTATAAGTGTAGAATAAAAGTGCTTGTGGGTGGTAACCTGCAACCGCCTGACACCTGCAAAATATATTTGACAACATCGGACAACACGGCTGCATTTTCTGTAGAACATGATATAAAATATTTTGCTCTTCAAGCCAATATTACTTATGACGAGCAAACTGATGCTTTTGGGATATATTGAGTATTTGCTTCGACAGCTATTTCTCATTAAGTGTTTTGCACTGATTAATTGGGAAGCTGAATAAAAGGTGTTGCTGGGAATTGTGTTCGGAGGTGAACAAAGGTGTAAAGCAAGAGCCATTTAATTACATATTGAACAGTCTCAGATGGATGTCTATGTTAGTGACCCAAACTGCAAGCGATGCTAATTAAAATGTCTCTTCTGTCAGGGGACCTGCTGCAGATCCTCCCTCAGATTGTTCAACTGCAAAAAGCTGTAATTCCAGCACATTAACATGAAAATGTCCTATTCAGAATCTTTTTAGAAGAACAGAGCTTTTGTACTCTTTGTGCTGATGATAGGGGTGCTTTTCACATGAATGGGAAATATTGTCAATTCTCAAATAAAAGTGGCTGTATGACTGAATAATGGCAGAGTTTTAAACAACTAAGTACAAGCTGCTAATAGGGTCGGGTAAAAACACCAAGCAGGTTATAAATTAGCTGTAGTCTAATAGTTCACATGGTAAAGTCAATGTAATGTCCATTTCCACAGCACTAATTCAATCAGTACAACAACAGAGGCATGTTAATCTCACCAATCCGCTGCTCTGACTTGCTATTGTTAACAGAAATACTGTTTTCTTTCAGTAATTCCAGTCTTCTGCTTGTTAAGGTATTGTTAATGATGCTCACCAATTCTTGAAGATGTTTCAAATTAAAAGCCTATGAGGGATTAGAACTAAGGAGCACAACTGTAGTTCTGACATTTTCTGGGACCCCAGATACAGTATTAAAACAAAGCATCTCATTGCTAATGGATACTTTTATTTAACTGATGAAATTTTAGTGAAGGGGTATGGAAGAACATTTTGTACAATCCTACATAAGCATGAAAAAAAAGTAGGGGTGTTGAAGGTGCTGCAGCAGACCCACAGCAGGTGCGTAATCACTGCCTCCAGGTGGCTTAGATACGCTATATTTTTATTGTAAAAAGATTTTTCTGCCAAGTTACACTCATATCAGACAACAGGGAGGCATATAAAACATGGGTCTCCGATATTAGTCTGTTTTAAATAAAGCAATTTGAGATATTCAGTACAATGACATTAATAGCACAATAATCTACCTCCACACTTATAATCAGCTATAGTTAAAAATTTCAAATTTCAAATTTTGGGATTGTTTGACCCAAATGACTGGGCCAACTCTTTCTGTTTTTCCAATCATCACAAAAGAACAAAGATGTCTTTCTGCTGTCGAAAGCAGGAACACTGTGTGCGGCAAAGCCTCCACTGGCAGGGTAATAAAGATGTCTACTGAGAGCTCAAACTACTAGAGTCTGGAGGACAAAAAGTCTGGAATTTTATTTTTGACTCTACAGAGCCAAAGTGACAACCTGTGTCTAGCTGAAAAAATAATGAGCCAGAAATGCCGGATCATCACTTTAGCAGCAGCGCCTCTTTGTGATTAGACAGGAGGGCGGTCCGGCCCGCCACGCTCCCCGCGCCCGGGTGCTGTTGTTTTCTAGAGAAGTGGAAAAGTTGCTCAATCATGGCCCACCCCTGGGAGAGCAGTCAGGTACTTCACCTTATGAATGCACCGCTGCAGCAGTCACTTGCCGGCTGAATGCTTCTGCAGAAAGTAGGAGCGCCATGCAGCTGTATGAAAAGAATGATGAGACAGAGTTCCTGTCATGGTTGGAAGTCAGCGGCTATAACCCCTGTGTAATAACTTCAATTGTGGAGTCTTTGCTCTTTCCTGTGGTCTGTGTGTAAATACGGCAGAGGAAAATGAATGTGTAAAAATAGCAATTATCAAGCAGGTTTCACCTGTGAGTGCTCTCTATTTTCCTGGATGAGCACACCGCCTTATGTGGGAAGTAAACTGAATCAAATAAGATTTCTCTTTTTTTGCCACTGGCTAAACTATTTCTTTTGGAATTGGAGGTGAATAAAATAGGCATGTGTACTGTATAATCCTCTCTGAAAGGATTGCAGAGGAGTAAACCTGCCCGGCAGAAGAAAATGAAGATGTCAGCAGCAGTGTGTGGAAGTGGAAGTGCACACAGTCTCATGAGTTCAGGTGGTAGACTATTTTTTGAAAGAGGCAGACGAAGACAATGACCTCAATCACCATCATAATTCCCTTATTAAATCAAACTCAGTAACAGCAGCACCGGCCCCATTAACGCCACACTGGCTGTTCCATGGCTTCCCTATCAGATTTAACCCATTAAATCTACACCCTGCTGGAAGCTGTGTTCAATTTGAAAAGTACAGTGTTGATGCCCAACTTACCAGGTTACAGGTTAGTGTCACTGTGTGGATTTGTTGTAACTCTACAGACTGTTCAGAGCAGGTCTGAAATATATTCTATAGTCTGTAGTCTAATCATGTCACGAAGGATCCTGCAACCCTATCACCAGATGAGGACATACTGGACGATTCTGCGAAACATGTTTGGTTTAGATCCAATGCCAACATTTTTCAAATTCTTGCTTACAATATGATTAAGTTAGGGAAAGATGATAGTTTTGGTTAATAAAAAGGTGGTTGTTCATTTCATAAGGAAGATTTAAATGCCATGAATTATCCATGCCATGTTGAAATGACAGAAAGATATGTGTTAATTAGACATCGGTATAGGCTTATTTTTTAACTGGACAGTTTCCATTTCCTCCTTGCTTCCAGTCTTCATGCTAAGCTAGGCTAACCACATCCCCACTCTAGCTCTGTATTTAACAAACCTGAAGTTGATGTTCATCTTCTCATCTCACTCTTGTAAAGTGTTGTCCTGCGGAAGTGTTGTCCTGTGGTGTAGCTATAACTATGATTTTACACTTATGAATGCCAATGAACATTAAAAACATGACTTGAAGATAAACCCTTATCCAACCACCTATTATCTCCTTCTCCCACTTCTGTCTCAGCTGAAACTCCTTTTTAATATCACTTGATAATAAGTTGAGGATCTGCATTGGACTATTCAAATCAAGTGTGACCCAGATTCCGCTGTGCTGTATTTTACCTCTCTGCACAGTGTAGCATGAGATAACAGATAATGAAGTGCTTCTTTTTTTGTTTGCTCTGAAATCTTATGTAAAAGCCCCTCGGGAGACTTTATCACGCCTGGACAAATGTATTTGTTTCTCCTCTTTTTGAGCTTTTATTGTTGTGTTTTTACTGTTGTGTCGTTATTATTTGCCTTCTAAGTGTTTCCACTAAACTAGATACAGGACATGTTCTTGTCTTGCCTGGGAGCTTATTAATTCAGTAGAGGTCTAAAACATAGCAGGGTAGGCAGCGCCTGTAGCGCCTGCTGACAGGAAGATGGAGTTTTCAGATTCTTGTGAGAGAGACAGGCTGCCATTCAGAAGTCACCTCCAATAAAAGGAGTGGCGTATGCAGAGAATGGGCCATCAACCAGCGGTGTGCGTCTCTCTGGAGGGCAGTTTTACCATTGTCAGGTCTTTATATATGGACTGGAATGTGCTCTGTAAAATGCGAGGCTTCCACAGAAGATGCTTCAGGGATCACAACAAAACTATACGGCTCATTCATGCTAATGTTTTTTGCACATCAGTGATGATGTCAACATGATTTGGCATTCTCCTCCGCAGACGCAGGTTTTGCGCTGCTGATGAGCGCTGAATAAGACGCGTCAGTCAAACTTTTCAAAACAGCAATCAGTCGTCATCTCAAGTATTTTGTTTACTTGTCAAGACGGCACACTCGAGCTGGCATGAAACATTTCCAGTGACGACAGGGACGTTTTAACAGGCAAGTCAATGTCTGCGTGCCTGTTATCGAATGACAGGAGAGGATAGGAATGTTTTCTTTGTTGAGAGTGATTGACTAACAGCAGTCACCTTTCGTAAGAGAAGATAGAAAATGTCGCAAGTGTAGAGCTTTACAGTGAAATGTAAAAACATTTCTTGCTGTACTGTGTGGATGTGTTCTCAGAGCAGGATTTATCACCCGCTGGGAATCACACATTCACACCATATGCTAAAAAGAACCTGTTGAACTATTGCAGCTATCAAGCAGCAAACAGGAAACATGCTGATTGGTAGACTGAAAATGAGGCTGTGTTCACACCGCAGGCCTCCGTGTTTTTTTCTTCTTTTTTTGACGGCTGTTAACATACTGTATATTTTTACATCTTAAACTGCCACTGTTGTTGTCAGTATTACAAACCTCCCATGACCATGTCTTTATATCAAGTAACCCAACATGGGTCCCAAACATTAAGGTTGAGAAATGACATACCAAGGCAGAATAAAGAGGTAGTATAAACACAGGGAAAAGGTTAGGATTAAAGCTGCAACAATTGTTTTCATTATCAATTATTCTGATTATTGTCATGAGGAATCAGTTGTTGATTATTATTACTATCACAGTGTTTAATGCATACATTGCAGGAAATGATTGCTTGGTCAATCAAATATCATTAAGAAAGAGTCCAGAACCCAAACATTTGGGTTTCTGTCAAGCTGCTGCTCTGAGCGATCCAGCTTACCAATGGAGGAGAACGACCACGCGGAGGTGGAGTCGGGCCATGGCGTCCCACAACAACTGATAACCTCCATTCAATCAGCGGATAACATTCAAAGTGGGCTGAACAGAGCTAAAAAGAGAGGGAATATTGGACTTCCATTCATCATGTTGCCAGAAACATCACCAAATCCTAATGACTCTAAATATTTGCTGGGCATTGACATGTTAGACGTATTAACTTTGACAACAAAAGTGTGTGATTGTAATATTTTGTTGTGGAGTTCTGCCCCCATGTGGCCAAACATCTGATTAACGCAGCTCTAATGTTTTCTCAGGTGACTGCTGACATTCATCCACTGTCATGACAATGCTGATTCAAAGCTTCACGTCCAAGATGCATGTAGGCTGCACGCCTGGGGATCACCTTTTATAGTACAGGATAATTCATATCATATCAGAGATGAAACAATGGGACTCTATGCAGCTTTTTGCTGTTTATACTAACTCAATTTCATATCTTCTCATGTCCTGTCCTCCTGCCACAATAACTCCTCTGTATTGCCCTGTCATATCTACATCTCATATACATCTGCTTAGTATCGTTCTATCTTTTTTTATACCTAACCGTCCTGTTGAGTATCGTTCATGCTGTTATCTATTCCCTCTTATTCTTTTAATCTGCCTTTGTCAAAATGTGTGTTCCAGCAGCAGAGAGTCTGCTCTCATTGTGTCACGCTGTCAAAAAAAAGAAGCTTTTGAAACTAAATGAAATGAAAGTCATCCTGAAGTTGCATTTTGCTGAGCTATCATTTAAAAAGTGGTTCGATATTCCAGGGCTGGTCCCCAGGTGGCTGTGGAGTCACCTGATTACTGCACACAGCCAACACAACCATCTGAAAGCAACTGGTACTATTTATGGATATCTTTTATCACTTGTTGATAACATTGTGTTGTGATTTTGTTTAGGACAGGGGTCTTCAATATTTTTTTAAGCTAACGACCCTATAACCCGCTGAGGTCTAAAGGCATTTTCACATATCTTCTAAATTCTCCTTTTTAAGGTATTTGCATATAACTGATCCCCGTGTGTTTCATATCAACATGTTCACAACAAACTCAGCTTTCTGGAGATGGATTCTTTCTAGAGCAATGTGTGAATTTGACGCTAAAGCTGAAACGTTGAAGTTGGCTTTTTGAAATTCATTAAAATCTCTTTTGAAAACAAACTTTAAACGTACAATATGTAACTTTCTGCCGCTAGGGGTCTCTCAACCAAAACAATGGACGGTAAAACTGGACTTTTGAATACCTTGGGAAGTTGCATGGAATTATGGGAGTTTTTAGTGTTAAGCACCTTCGCTGCCGGTTAGAATGCATCAGTTCACGGACGAGTTTATCCATTCAAGTTTATTCACGTTACGTTTAGTAACGTTTATTCATGTTATTGTAATACAATAGCTGCAGTTTCCCCCAACATAATTACGTTTTTCTTGATTAGATTTTTATTTGTAGCTGACCAGTTAGCTAGTGAGCCAGCAAGCTAACAGTAGCCAGCAGCTAAAACACAAAATATTTCACATATCAATGTCACCTTTTGGATGGTTTCAACACCGGGGCGGATGGGGTTTGTTGTAACGCTAGCAAGCTACTAAACAAGGCTGAGAGATGGGTGTGGGGGGGGATTGTCGGGGAAATCTCCGCGATACCGAGCCAGGACGTTCGATGCCTGTTGTGCAGCAGCAGAACATCTCCCAGCTGCCCCGAATGATCTCCCCTTCACTTTTCAGTAATCTTAACTTTTCGTTTTGGTGCTTAACCCACCTTTTGTCGGGTTAATTTAGCTAACGGCGTAAAGACAGCTAAACGCGAAGGGGGGAGAAATTCGGCAGGGAGGAGATTTTCGGCACATACACCGGTAGCGCTACGGAGATGTAGCTACCGCTATGGATGGCCGCTGTTGTGACTCGGTGCTGGGTATGATATGGTCTGTTTCCCGACGTTTAATTAAACTGCCGTTAGCGTCGTAAGCACCAGGCACTGGATATAAGTTCTGGCCGGTGGGGGTTGTGTTAGGTTTAAAAAAAGTTAAAACATTGGTGATGTCTGATAAAAATTTACTTTTAGTTGAATGAACACTGAAGCTGGAGGAAGCACTGAAGCTGGAGGAAGCACTGAATCAACCGATTGCATCACACCACACTAATCAGCATTTGTCTGGCTCACACCTTCTCAAGCTTCTAAAGAATTGATTAGGTCATTGCTGATTTAGCATAAATGTAAAAGCGCTAGAAAGACTTATTGTTTAAACAACTTTGAGAGCCATTGCCAGTTGAGCCAGACGTGATTAAGACAAAGAACGAGTATTGCTGTAGTTTGGAAACAATTGACACCGTCTCAGTAAGATCCTGTGACCGGGTGTAGCCTCAGGAACATACAACTTTTCTTTTGAGAGACATCTGACCAATAGGGGAAGATTTCATTTGAGAAACCACCCAGATATAGGGGAATAAATGTATGATCCGGGGAATGTCACAGGACTGTTTCGATGTGACTCCACAAGGAGATGCATGGATTCAGTCCGCTGTCAGCTGCAGTGTAACATTTGTTTGTCATGTCGCGTGGCTGCTAACTGTGACCCAACAGGGGAAGCATAGTTTGCAGTCTGATGCTGGCAGTGTTTTATGTTTTATGTTTGATTGTGTTTTGACTGTCGTTTTCATGTAGTTTCATTAAACCTTTTGCTTAACTTTCAATTCGACCCCAGCCTCTCCTCCTTCCTCCAGAAATCAGAACGAACACGTCTTTTAGAGATTTCTTAACAGTTGCTGTAATGAAAGTAGCTGGCTGATAGCTGACTGGGGGCTAACGGTAACTAGCTAGCTATATGTCGTCAGCTGTCATCCCGACTGAGTCTCTCTGCGCCGGGGGAGTGAGGCAGACAGACCGGGGTGTGCTAGCTGGCTAAATTAGCATTAGATTAATCGTCTATCTATACAGCTAACGTTAACGTTACTAGTGAAGTTATTTGTGGGTTAGCTCAGTCCTGTTAGCTGTGGTCGAAACAGTCATACTAAAAATAACTATTAGCCTGTTGAACGATGTTGTAACCTCATAATGTTACCAAAGAATTTCTAATAGTTACCCATAAAGCTTTAGCATCAACGTTAGCACATTGTAGTAACGTTAAGCTGGTATCGATATTGAACTTACAAAATAGATAAGGTCTCTCTTGTATTACCGTGATAAAAAGTGGGATGTAATTAATCACAAAATGATGCTGTATGGCAAAAAAAAAGCAGTATTACGGTTACAAGTATTTTTTTTTCTGTGACATTGTATGATTTACCATTACTCCTGAACGTATCATCTTGGTGCCAGTGTTCTGACGGAAGTTAGAGTAACTGGAGGGTGAAAGGTTATATGACGCCACTGACGGGCGACTAAAGGAAACGTGCTGTGTCTGAAAATAAAATAATAGATTTCTCTGGGTTTGACATTTGGTGGAAACATTTGGGATAGTGTAAGAACACAACTCATAAAAATATATAACATAGGAATGGTCGTTTTTAGACATTTTAAAGCAGAAATGTTAAATATTGTACCTTTAACTTATGATGTGTTGTACGAACTGTTTTGGTGCTTGAAAAGAGTTAACCAAAGTATTAGGTTATATATGATTAAATTAGTAAATAAATGTCTGAAATTTAATTTTGTAATATCGCTTGTTGAGTAGGAGTTTTGTCAAAAATCGTTTGGATGCGCCGCTGTGTCTTTCGTCCTCAGAGTGAGAGAGACAGAGCAGGGACCCCCTATTATAAAATTAAATTGCATATTAAACTGGGCCTACAATAACATATAGGGCTCCTAAAGCCTTTATACATATTTTTTTGTATGCAGAAAATACTAAGCTATTAAAATAACTTTATAACTTTATTAAATGTTGGCATGGTTTTAAAAATCATGTTTTAATGTTAAACATACATGTGGCACAGTGAATCTTTAGGATGAACTGGATCTGTGGATGGCTACCTTACCTATAAGCCAGTTAGCCTATCATCAATGTGTTTTTTCCTCACAAATATGATAATATGTTGGATACATGTTAAGACATTTGAATTTTTCAAAACATTATACAAATTATTATACATTATAATATAATTTGGTGGCCCACATGCAGTAACTCTGAGGACCCCCTAAGGGTCCTGGACCCTCTGTTGAAGATGTTTGGATTAGGATAATAACATTTGATCATTCAAGTCCCACCCTAAAAGCCTAATTTGCTAGCTGCTTTTATATAGCAGCAACACCATGTCATTATATTACCCTTATTTAAAGTATAAATGAATTTGGACAGATCCAGATATTTGGTTTTGACCAGCCTTTCCTGACTTCAGTAGTACAGCAGCGGCACACATGGGAGTGCTGTGGCAGATTTGTATCAGCTTTGGTTTTAGCTGGAGGGTCCAAATAGTAATCAATGAACAAATCAAACTAGAGTTTACACATGAATTTGTGAATATTTCAGTAGTTGTCTTCAGGAACACCAATCACTTTATTCTGATGAATTAACTGCCTGAGCACTCCCCAAAGTTAAAACTCGGGTTCTCTCTTTATTGAGAACTGCCTGTCATGAGCCAGTGTGTTTTGTGTCTGATTTCATTAAGCTCTCATAGGAGATTAAATTGTTTTTGATGTAATGTTACTGTTTTTTACTACAGCAGACATGGAGCAACATTAGCATTCATTTAGAGTGAAGTTTGTGTCCACTCTCTTTTAGCTCTTTTTTTGGTCTCTTTAGCTGCTAAATGCTCCTCTATGTTCACCAGCTATGGTCTCTAACTGGGTCGCTCTGCTGCTGAGCAGGTAGAGCACAGAGGCTTTATCAGAGCTTTTTGTTGAAAACAGATACCAGCTGCTGCTGGAAAGTCTTAGAATGTCATCTTAATACACTAATAATTACATTTAATTTCATTCCAAACACACACAGTTTGAGACTTCCACTGGGGATGGGGAGATAGTTTTTTTTCAACTAAAGTGTCTTTGAACGTTGTGTCCTTCCTGTCCTGCCACCACAGTCCAGATTAAAGAAGTTATTACCATGTACTCAAAGCAACGAGCTGAACAAGCAGCAGCAGGGCCTCTCATGCACCATTATTGGGAAAGGTTGTTAGGGCTGAAAGGATACCACCAACTTCCCATTTTCACTTCATATTTTGATGTACTTTGTAGTAAATATGCTAATGTTATCTATCAGATATCTTTAAATAAAAACTTAAGGATTGGATATATTTTTTAAAGATTTAATGACACTAAAGTGGGAGATCAAACATACAACAAAAAAACTGCAGCTTGACCAGTGAGTAAGGTATACTGAATGTGAATATCAGTAAGAAAGAAAGATGTTCAGAACACCTTGACAGACATTGATATAGATATTGTGAAAAATGAGGTGCTCAGAAATCTCTCATCTGATCCATCCTCTGTAGGATGCAGGCTCTCTGTTGTTCTGGACTGTCTGCTGTGGGTTTCCATAGGCTTCCTTTGACCAGAGTGAGGATTTGGGCCCAAGTGCCTGCACACTACCTGCAGAATACACATCACTACAGAGCACTGTTGACTTTATCAACTCCCCCTGCCTTTCAAATCTTATTCCCAAAAGAGTTTTGTACGCCTCCTCTAAAGCCAAGGGAGAAACACACACACACACACACACACACACACACACACGCACACACATATACGTCTTGCCTCTGGCTGGACCTCAGTATTTTAGTATTTCTTGGTGCTTCACCAGGATGCCAAGCTGGATAAATGTGCACAGTGTCTGTATTAGCTGTGACAGTCAGCAGGGATTGTAACGGAGAGCACATGTTGAGGACAATATGATTATGTCACTAATTACTGCTGAATGGTTTTTGCATGGCTGCAATGAGACGGACTACTTATACATTACTAACGAATTTGATGAGGATCTTCACTTGTGTCTTATTTGTGTCTCACTACATCAGTTGTACACACCGTCATGTCCAACTATCTGTGGACATGTTGTTATGCTGTTTGTATGCACAAAAACAGCGTAATTAGTTGTTATTAATCAACTGGTATTGCTAACAATGGCTAACCTGGCTAGAGATAAGCAACAATGAAAAATCTGACTTGTAAATGGAACGCAGTCAACTCGGGTGTGACGTCTTTCCCAGCTACAGCTTCCAAGTTCCCAGGTAAATCAAAAGCACTATTAGATGAATAAAAAGAAATCGCTTTTCAAACAAATGTAGCCCAAATTGTTAGTGAGCTATTGTTTTCCTCTGGAGAGTGCAGTGACACTGTGGCAGCACTTTGGGGGTTGTGCGCTGATTGGATGCTCCTTGTCACAGCATTTCAAGATCAATCAGATTCAACCTTGTTTGACAGTGACTGTTCACCTAATCCCTTTCTTATTATAGGGCAGGGGTCGGCAACCTTTTTAAGATGAAGTGCCATTATAAAATGTTCTTGTTAATCAGTGTGCCATATCAGCATTAACTGCCATTACCTACCGAGCCCGCTCCGACCGTATTATTTGTTTTTTCTTTGTGCTGCATTCTGTGAAGAAGGCAACAAGTACTAGCCAATCAGAGGCACAGCAGGGCTAGTCTTTGCGGAATGCGGATGAGGAGTAGGTCAAACATGCTGTAAATACGGGCTGTGCTCCTGCCTATAGCTATTAAAGTGGTCATTTGGCATTTGGAATGGAACATTTCCAAAAAACTCTCTTGCATACTTGTTGCCAATGGTGGCAATTGCGCCTAAGGTTGCTGACCCCTGGTATAGGATAGGATGTTATAAAGTTGGCCCATTAGACCGTTATCCTTGTTTTTTTCGACAGTGTTTTTGAAATTGAAGGAAATAGTAATAATTTTTCACATGCACAGTTTATACTTTGCAGTTTCATTATATACTCAGTAACAGTAAAATGTGATGAGGCAATCTCACTGCAGGCATCGTTTTCCCCATTAACTGTCTCTAAGAAATATCTTCCTGATCAGATCCAAGCAACAGCGGTGGCATCACATGGTCATTTGAAAAGATGCAGGGGGCAAAATATTCAATTCGCTGTCTGCAGGCGACTGATGCTGATTTCTGTAAACACAAATTGCAAGAGATTGAGTTGTTCCAATGAAAGATGGCAGAGAAGACCCCAGGAAGTTATTGTTGGGGGACAAATTAATAACTGATTGTGTGCCCTTGACAAGTGGGTCTCATTTAGAAGCCAGAATACTGCAGAGTCTGCTGTGGCTATTTTGCACAATTCAAACCACAGTTTTTTCATACTGGGAATAATTGAAAGGGGAATCTTGACTGTGCAAAGCACACTAGCTGCCCACAAAGTAAAATTGACAGAAGTGATTATTTAAGAAAAGAGAGAGGATCTCATGTCGCCACATATACTCTCTTATGTAGCTATATTACCTATATGTTATCTTAAAGGTCCAATGTGTGTGAATTTCTTCCATCTAGCGTTGAGATCATATAACGCAATCAACTCTCTCGCACCACGCAGTTCAAAGTAAGTATTACAGCTACGGTAGCCTTCACGCTTCAAAAAGCCAGTCTCTTGTTCTTTTCAATCTCCTTTTTCTTTTTCTGGGCGAAGAAGAAGAAGACTCCTGTTCCTGAAATTTGGATTTTGAATACGTGTGGTCCTCCATGTTTCCTTCTTCAAACTTGCCGGGGCCAGGAAGCTACGATACCCATTAGCAGGATTAGCAGCAAGTTTATCATGTGACAAGTTTATCATGTGACAGAGAAAACGTGAAAGGTGGAGCAGTATGTCCTGTATGTCCCTAACCAGCTAACGTATTTCAAGATGGAGCATGAATATGGAGCGTCTACCCCAGTTCATGTGAATGCAAGCGGCTGCTGGAATCGATGTTGATGAGAGTGCTGAGACCAGTGTTGTGCCTGAACGCGTTCATTGAACGATAGTAGGTATTTTGGGCGAACGTGAACTGAACGTACTGTATTACTGCCTGATGAACGTTACTGTGAACCCGTTCATTCTGGTGTCTGTGAACGGCACGCTCTCTCAGTTTAACTTCGTCCAATAGGGTGCCAGATTTCTATAGAGCCTTCCACGCCAAAACCCGGCTAAAACACACCGTAAACAGGCATTCGTATGTAGCAGAAAAAACACCCAATCTGGCAACACCGGCCACCAGTGTCTCACCACCACATGGGTCATCAAAACAGAAAGCAGCAGCAAGGAGGCGTCGTCTGATCATTTAAACAAGTTTTATGATGAGGTCGCTGAGGATGGAAGAATCGGACATTTCTGGGCAAACTTTGCCCGCCGGCTTTCAAAAAGAAAATCCACACTTCAGTCCCATCCACAGCCGACCTGAAACGGCACGTTGAACTGATTGGATATGAAGATGAAATCTGAAGCATAGTTTCAGTGTTAAAACTGATAAAATAATTGCTGTCTGTGGTTCTATATGGACTGTGGCAATCATTTTGAAAAATAATAGCTCGCAGCAACATATGGAAAAAAAGAACTATGAACTAGTTCATTTTTGGAACCTTGAACTTAGTTAAAAATTTTGAAGTATGAACTATGAACTGAACAGTTCATTTTAAAATTTGTGAACTGAACTTTGAACTAGTTCATGTAGAAAGTGAACTTTCCCAACACTGGCTGAGACTAGACCCTAAACTGTAAATGTTCCCAAAACATGAGGCGAGAAAAGCTGCAGAGTTAGTGGAGTTTTGATACAGTAAATGGGTGATAACTGTTGCTCATAGTGTGGATATGAAACATGCTGTAGTCCGGGGCAACGTTTTCCCCAGACATTGCTAAATTCACTAAATTACAGCCTTTATTAATCCTACATTTTTCTTGATACCAAACACCCTAAGGCATTAAATCGTATAAAAACAACTATACCTGTTAAATATTTTGTGTAATTATGTACTTACACTATACCAAATGTTTCCAACAATGTTCAAATTAATAATATTTTAAGGGATTCTCATTCAGTCAAATTGTTTTGTAAATCTTTTCTGCACAGTTCAAGGGATTTTCTGGGTTAAAATGCCTTGAAATGTACTAAATACCATGCACCCCTTAATTTGGACCCGAAAGGATTTCCAAATTCAGGTGTTCACCCCAAATCTGGGTTTAATTAATGGATAAATAAATGGATTAGAATATATCAAGATGTTTTTAATGTATAATCTCTAAATATGAAGGGTTTTTAAGGGGTAAAAACACACTATAACATCCCAAATAGCATTAAAATCCTCATCCTCCATCCCTTGCTGGCCACTCACCACTGTAATGCTGTGAAACAGAAGCTGTCAGGGGAAAGAGCTCTTATGGGGTTTCAGCCACACCAGATGAAGTTGTAAATCTCCTGCAGTGGCTGACTGACACATCAGAATGAATGCAGCACCAATTACACCAGGGAGAGCTGGGACGCTTCTCTCAGGGCATGTCTCGTTATTTCCACCGTGGCAAAAAAAAGACAAAAAAATAAATAATGAATAAAGAAATTATATTGTCAACTGTTCAGGTCCTTACTAGGTAAGCAGAAAATTCTTGCAGTTCTTTAGTTACTGTGGGACTGGAGAGGGATGCAACTTTCATTCAGTATGACATGCAGAAGAAAATGGGCCCCTGCTCATTATATACCCAGTTACATCACTTGCACTGTTTTCTATTGTGCCACTTTCATTCTGCGTTAAGGAACTGCCTGCAGTAATCCGATGGCATCATTGTTCCTGTTGGACACTCCTCCCTACGGAATATCTCTGCTGGGGATCAATAATGGTGTATCTTATCTTAAGAATTAATCAATAGCTGTAAAAGAAACTCGTCATATCATTATTTCCAAACTCACGACTTGTACAATCTTGACTATATGAGGCTTATATGACTCCGCATTGAGATACCCATGCTCTTATAAAATAACTCATAGGCTGAGGTGGCACTCACTGTCAAATGTTTTAGACATCTAAATATTCATCTAAGATGAGGGAATTATCTGTAAGTTGTAAAAAAAAAAAATCACAAACCAGAATACTTTTACAACTTTCGAAATTTGGAAACAAAGGAACAAATCCTGCACTCTGCTCTTGCTATAGCATCACCTTTTATTTACAAAAAACTAACGTTTCGGTCCCTCCGGACCTTCATTAAGAGTCAGACAACATTTCAAAATAAAACCCTTCATTTTAGTTACTGCACATTGATAATGCAATTCAACAGCTTCCTTATTGGTGGGCAGAAGGCGAACAAGCAAGATTAGGAGAGGGTCAACAGCAGAGCTGCGAGATTAGAGAGGACTTCAGTACACGAGAGTCCATCTCTCCCTCGGCTCTGTTCGCTCGGTTGGATAATACCTGCAGTCAGAGGTGTGTGGTGGTGACAGTGAGAAGCAGCTGTCTGGAGACCAGGACCAGGACCAGGACCAGGACCAGGACCAGGACACATCCCATCACATCATTTGTAAATGTAAATGGACTGCATTTATATAGCGCCTAGTCGATATCAACGACGTTTAATTTCCGGGATTGTTCAGGTTCACGATCACAAAAACATCGAAAAAAATATTATTTAGCACATTACGTTTTACAAGTTATCTCTTATTTTGTCTTGTGGCTAAACTCACTCAGCCAATGGTCTACATGGGCCGTCATAACTGACCTTCTCAACTACTATTTCGAGTTGTTTGAACTACAGAAATCTGTTTAGAATTATCTTAATGAATAATGCAATAAGGACGAAGCATGTAGGCTAAACTGCACTGTTTGTTTATTCATACTGGAACGGATCGCAAATGCATCCGAATGAAGAAGCGTAAAGAAAAAACCTTGACCTTCGCTCCCTCAGCTGAATAGTGTGGGGAACAGATCAAGGCAGCAACATAATCAAAGCCCTGGAACCATACAGGAGACTTTCCTACCTAATGAATACTGTCCTTCACCACGGTCTGCATGCTGACGGGCTGGCCGACATCAGTGCTGCAGAGGGGGGAGACACGGTGTAGCCCAGTTTACCTCCCACTCAAGTCAGTGCAGGACATAGGCTACACACAGAGCTACGGGAGAAGCTGGAGAGGCATAGCTTTCTCCCCACCGAATTAGGCTAATAAAGTAATGATTAAAAAAACACAAATGCTTGAGCAAGGGCCGGGGGATAGCGGCGGAAAATATTGGTGCAGGGTTGGGTCAAGTTCGGGCTCGGACTCGGGCAGAGAATCTAAACTCTACTGCGAACAGTTCTAATTTGAGAAATCCAACGTGAAGCAGGAACAGATCATCTGCCAGATTTGCTACACGCTGGTGTCTGCACCAAAAGTGCAAGTTAAGATATAGGGCTAAAATATAAACAAATAAAATATAAACTAAGGAATATCTGTACACCTAAAAAAAACAATATCAGTGTACACTATATTTAGACAATTTTCACCATTTTACCTTGCTGTCAGACAGCCCTTTTACGGGGAACTATATATTATAGATAAGCCCATACAGTATGTACATGTATGTTTATGTGTCTATATTCATCTATATGCATGAGCTATGTAATACTATTTTCATTGTTTTGTGTGTTTGCAGATATTTGCATTTGCATGTGTTTGTGCTTGTGTGTGTGTGTGTGTGTGTGTGTGTGTGTTGATCAGTGGGAGAAACAGAGGGGAGAGCTGAGCCACTCGAGGTTGATTATGATACACATGTGTCCGAGCTGGGCTCATACCCCCGTCACTTTAGAACATGATTTATGAATAAACAATCTGTTTCCTGAAAAGCCACGCTGACTGTCTGATGGCTGTTGAAGAATGGCCTCCTTTCAGATTAATGACTGCAATGGTGTAATCAGATGAGGAAAGGGCTGCCTGTGGCAGGGAAATGACTGTCATTTTCACAGGTAATTGGTTTAATGCTCCCTTATTAAGATCACCGTTGTGATGCTACGAGGCAGCGGCCGACCGTCCGCTCATGAAATACAGCTTCATCTGCTTTCCTCTGGGGCACAATTCCTAGTTATTATATTTTACTCCAAATCATTTGTAATTATCACAGATTTAAGTGTTGTCTCCACAATAAGCCTGCCCCTGCTTCAAATACCCCCCCTCCCTCCTCCCGGCTTGTGTGTGTGGAGAAAACATGTCGCTTCAGAAGCTAGGCGCTTTGTTTCTAAAATACTGTGATCTCTGCTCGCTCTTTGTTCATTCAGAGCACCATGTCAATCAAGCCCAACATCACGAGGCTGGGATGTAGCAGCTCAACAAGCTGCCAGTGCTGTACATCTAGAAGCACCAGCTGTCGCTCCGTCGCTGGGGGGAACATGCGTCCACAGTGGGGAAAATCTCCTTCCTGCGGTTGAAATGGGACTTGGGGGGGACAAGCATGGAGCCAGTAGCATCTGGGGCAGCAGCAGAGACCTTACCTCTAGCGAATGCCATCAGGCTCAGCGCATACCATCTATTAGGAGTCTAGACCCTGGTGAAAAATACTAAAGAGGAGACTGAGGTTGAGTCTGAGTCTATTGAATTCATGCTCACAGTAAACAACTGAATAAAAAGCTGAATTTACATGGGGTTAGAAAAACAGAAGGTCTAGCCCTATAAAAATTTATAAATATACATAATTACACGTATGCACCCATACATTTAGACTGTGTACATACAAACATAGAAACAGCCATCCACTTAAACCGGGTGATTCTTCTTTTTTTGCAGGTTGCTGCAAATCTTTGGTAGCTTGCAACCCTGAAATCATGTAGACCTCCAACATAACAAATCCCAAATGAATCCCTGCATACAGAGAGTGAATATTAGTTGTAATATTTCAGTTACTGGTCCAATCATTACTCAGAAAAGGGTAAACAACAAATGTAGTGCAAAACAGGGGCCTCATGGTTGCCTTTTGACAAAGGAGTAATGGAAATGTACAGAAATGTAACAATTCTGCTGTTCTGACAACACACAGGGAAACAAGTGCTTGTAATCCTGATCACATGTTAACTGAAAAAAGTTTTAGTAGGCCTACTTTTTCTTGCACTGCTAGATTTACATGGCACATATGTCATAATAATGATAGCAGTATGAATTTTGAGGAGAAGTTACTTTATTAAAAATAAAGATAAAGCAGATAGCGAGGCTTGCAGGCAGGCTAAACCGTGATGAAACAGACAAGGTATAGTGATGTATTTGTATTCACAGGGCCCTGCTCAGGTGTTCAGAGAGCTACAGTAAAGCCTGTCAGATCAGCTCTGGCACTGGAGAAAGGACAAATGTTTTGTCAGGATATAGAATTCCATTGGACCTCCATTCAGCACAGAATGCCGTTTAAACCCCTATATCTGCGCTCACAAACAAGGGCAGAAGGCATCTTTCACAGTGAATGAGGTTCCAACGCATCAATATTATAATATATAGCATTTATACAGCGGCTCTGAGTCTAAATCTCAGTATAATTAGATATGAAATCTTATCATCTGCATCCAGAGTAAATGTATGGCCAGCACAAACTAATAAAAAAGGTCCCTATTTATAAGAGGGGGTGAAATGACCTGTATTATAATTCCACTTTGCTGTCTTTTCAATAGATTTGAAAGCTGCACTAAACAATATTTTTACATAAAAAATTTACCAAACAGCTATATACAGTATACAGTATATAATGTGTGTACATTGCACGTAGTGTGACAAAAGTGTCAAGCAGTAGGACCTGACTGGCAGTTGGCCAACATTTTTAGCTAATTGTTGGTTTTACAACCCACACTAATTATGGGATTATGGCATAAGAACTGCTGAAAGTAGGACATAATAAGTGAGTTGAAAAGAGAAACTGAGAGGTAGAGTGGTGGGTTTAACGTAACTCTGTTGTATTGGTGGAATTAGGGCTGTGAATTCGTTAAGAGTTAAGGGAAACATGACCATTCATTCAATCGGCACCCAAATGTCTGATTTGTTTAACAATTCCAACTGGTTAGTGTTGTTTTCATTGACGTCTGTTTCCAACCAATCTCAGCTTTGTTGGTGGATTAAGAATGGGGACATCATCTGCTTGTGCCAGGGCCCATCAAAAATAGTTACATTCATGAATTTAGCAACAGAGAAATGGGCAGAAACATTGTGTGGATGAGATTGACAAAGAGCACAAGTTGTTGTCTTAAACTGGAATTATGCTTGGTGTGTAGATATACACAAACATTTCTGTGAACCCATGCATCAATGGAGGCTTGCAATAGAGATGTCATGTCATGCAGACATGTGCAACAACCAGGCTGATTGGTTGATCCAGTTGCTGTTGGGAGGTTGGTTTTAAACAGGGAAAACACATGAAGGTTATACAAGCTGTTTGTGCAGGTACAGCAGAAACAGCCATGCAAACATCTCTGAACGAGCCCATGAACTGTGGCCTGGAGAAGCATGTTTCATCCTTTACAGAAATAACATGTCAGTCTTAGTGGGCCAGACGATATATCTTAATTGACCTAGTCTTGCATTGCCAGACCTTCCTCCACAGCACCAAGGAGGAAGGTCTGGATAGCCCACACAGCATTCTCGGATGGAAGAAAAATGTTCTCTGGTTCATTGGCATTTCTTTAAACCAATCACAATGATCATGGGTGGCGCTAAGCGCTGGATGGAGCCACGGTGCCGCTACAAAATAGTCTCGGGAAGGAACTTGTTTTGGTGGAACGTGTACCTTCAAAAGTTGTTTAAGTCGTGCAACAGAAAACTCAGATTGGACAGATAGTCTAGCTAGCTAGCTAGAGATCTGAGGTTAACCATAGTCCTCAGAAATCCACCGGAGGTTAGAACGCCAACACAAAGGAAGAGGAAGGGGACAGACATCCGGCCATCTTGCCGAAAAGAAGGACATCTGCAGAATATCCAGTGGCACCAGAACAATCCCGGAAGTGGAACGTCGGGGATAGAGACTATAATTGGCTAAACTCTACATGGATATTGTGAAAGTGCATAGAAATTAGTAGTAGTCATGCAATTTATAACAAGAAATATCCAATTATGCTAATCTGACCATTGTCATTTGGACATTTAGCCAAATAAATTTGGAACAGTGTTTTATAATTTGAGGTTTACGCTATTATTTCAGTGAGATGTAATTTAAATCTTTCCAGTTTTTAAAGTCATTAAAGTCATTAAAGAACATTTTGACAGAGTATCGGATCAGATACATCGACCGTATCCCATTACCTCTTTTACTCGTCAGTCTAAATGGGTCATACATTAGCGAGCTAACATTAACTTTGTCAGTTAATTCAGTCAGCTATGAACAATTCCACCTCGCAGTTTCTGGGCTCAAACATTTATTAACAACTTACTTGCCTAACAAACCTGTTTTATTGATGCATACATCTCCACGTAGCAAACATTTAACGTTATAGCCAGATGTGCTCCTGCTTCTCTCTGCAGTTCAGATAAATAAAGGCCACACTATTTACTTGTTTCACACTGATTCTCAAAAAAGAGAACAAGTTTACACTAACACCCTGAGGAGGTTTAAGAAAGACTCGAGACTCGTCTCACCTGAAATTTCCACCAGTGTTCCGCACCCCTACTGGAGCGGGCCACCACCGTCCCCCCCGTCTCGTTATTCTGATATCCTGGGAGGCATCATTTCACTTTGATAGGAATGAAGTCGGGAAGCAAAGCCGTTCAATTACGCAGCTCGGGCCCACCAGGTGAGAAGTGACAACACATCCGAACACTCACGCAAGCCTGCAGAGACGGGGCAGACTGGGAGGGAAGAGGAAGAGAGACAGGAACCGAGAGCAGGAAAGGCTGAGAGGGAAGCGACAGAGATAAAGCATGTCCACAGTATACAGTGTATAACGAGTGCTTTGCAGAATGGTTGGCCGACAAGCCCCAGAGTGGAGATAATTATGGCATGGCAGCAGCAATGAATCTCTGCAGAATGAACTGATCTAGTAGTCCCCTCTCTATTTGTCTTTGGCCCTGTGAAGCCCTCCAGTCTGTAACCTGACCTGAGGATTCGCTCTCAGCACATGCCTCAGCGATGATGCAGCAGTTTCCCTCAAAAGGCAGGTCTTTAAATATTTGCCTTTTGACTTATCAATTCAGTAAAAGCAAGTTGAAAAGGCAAGGATTTCTAGCAACTGGTTTTTGGGATGTGTCGCCGTCTGGAACGTGGGTGTTCTGGGAGAAGAGGTGACTGTGATGGGAAAAGGATGGGTAAGGCTCACACTGCCGCAAAGTAGTGTATGCACATCCAGTGCAGTGATGTGTCAAACAATCTATGCCTGCATTTTTCCATTTAAATTGTGCCATTTAAACAGATTTAAACATTTGTAACTGCTTTCCTTGGATTGATTCAAAGTGTATTAGTTGTCAGGACAATGAAGAGTTGATTTGCTGCACACAGGCAACACAGTCTCATGGCAGTTCGTGAAATGGTCACGCTTTTTTTAATTTAATGATTTGTGTACCGGACATGATTATGTCATTTTTTTAGAACGGGGAAAGGACAAGTCACAAGCTGGGACACGACCCACGGTCTCTGGGTGCTCAGCACGGAATGGGAAACATGTATACAGAGGTTGGGTTTAGGGAAAGAAGAATGGGGAAAGGACACGCCACACACCTACACGACCCGTGGTCTCTGGGGGACACGCAACAACAATGGGACGGTTGTGTTTAGGGAAAGAAGAACGAGGAAAGGAACCGTCAACACTCAACAACGGGGAAATAAGACGCCACACGCGGGACGCGATCCCTGGTCTCCTGGGTGAAAGTCCTGTATTGTTTGACCCATCCACCACCCCGACCAACCTCCATATGCGGATGTGGATTTTTTGCTTTTCATACTACTCCCTACCGTAGTCTTGCTGTGATCACAAAATATGCTTCTCATTTAAATAATTACATAAAAATTCGTGCTCACCACATGAAAAAAACCCAACATAATCGTGTCCTGTTCACAAATCAATAGATCAAATAACGTGAACGTTTCACGAATTGCCGTGAGACTGGGTTGACACAAGTCATTGGCATTAAAGTCAAAGTTGAGGTGCAAGTCTTTTTTTATTATGTCAAGTCTAGTCTACATCCATGACGTACCACTTCCGGGTTTGCACACATGTTCCACCAAAAACAAGTTCCTTCCTGAGGCTATTTAGCAGAGGGGCTGCTGCTCTGTGCAACGCTTAGCGCTGCTCAAGACGATTGTGATTGGTTTAAAGAAATGCCATCCAGGAATGCTGTGTGGACTAGCAAGACCCTCCTCAGCAGCGCTGTGGACGAAGGTCTGGCAATGCAAGACTATGTCAAGTATAAATTCTTTGGATTTCCAACTTGAGTTCAAGTCGTGAAATTTTATGCATTTTATCGTTTACTTTGTCCATTATATATTCAGAGGATGTTGTTTTCAGGGACTGATTTATTGGGAGTATTTAATTGCACTATATTGATAGATATGTAATTGATGTCTTGTTGATGTGTTGTAAAATTTTAAATATTAAAGTACTGATGGTTACCATCTTGGTCACATGTTGAGTATTACTTGAAGAAGATTTAAAAATGCAAACACACACGCACACACACACACACACACACACACAGTTGGAAATGGCTCAGACTTCCCCAGGGGACTCAGCTTTCTACCATTACGCCGGCAGAAATGAATCATCTGCTATTGATTTCTGCTCACTCTCCTCCACCGACGAATTCATCACAGCTCGATTTCTGAATCTTTCGTTTTCCAACCATTTCCATAAAAGCCTTTTGATTGATCCTAGAATTGTGATGGACTGGGGTGTTTTACTCCTGCTTGGTTTCCAGGCGGTAGCAGGATTTGTCCCTTGATTATTTACAGGGTGAACAAGCCTGTGGCTCTGATTAATTTCCACCTAATTGTAACCTGTGTGCGCTGTATTGATTTTGTGGACATGACTTCGCCCAGAGCTGCAAATGAATAATATTGCAAAGACAAATGTGTCTAAAACTTTAACCTAACCCTTAAAATTGATGACTATTATAACAAAACAATAATTTCTTTGCAGGTAAATATTGCCTTTCTGACAAACATGGCCCTCAGCCCCCAATTTGACAATAAGAAATACATTTAAGGAAGCAGTGAACACCACATCACCTTATTTCTACCTGAGTGGTACACTGTAAATATTGATTTGCCTCTGGCTGGCCTGCTTAGGAGGTGAAGTTAGAATTACAAAGAGAAATACTATTTAACACGGCTGCTGCACTTATCAAAAGCAGGGCATTTGAGCTTATACATGATTATGCTTGTTCAAAAACAGATAGTGCTCTGCTTTACAGTTTTTCTTGATCGCTTTGATACAGCAGTCAACTCAAACTCCACATTTTCAAAACAGTTAACACACAGGCTGAAACAGTGGCACTCATGGTCAAAATGAAACATTTTGTTTGCAAAAGGCTCTAACTGTGCCAAAGCATTTAAAATATGCAACAAAAGCAAATTTTGCATTCAAACAACACAACTTGCAAACAAGTGTGTGAGCTCTTCCAATCAACCATTACACAGTGGACAACAAAATACAAAATACAGCACTCGAATCAGTGCACCATTGCTTGTCATTATAGCCTATTACTGTACGGAGATTTCATGCCAGTGCCATTTGTTGTCAAATTTGCCTTCTTGCAAAGAATTGGATCCAGAATCAGAAATGATTTAATGCAAATTTTATTGATTCCATTGATTCTTATTTTCAAACTGTGGCTGAAAACTGAAATACTGTAAATATTACACAAAATACATGTAAACCAAACCAAAATAAAATCTATTAGAGTATAAGAAATTAAGAAAATAAAAATAAAATATATTACAGTAAAGTATAAACATCTATTACTGTAGAGTATAAGAAATAGCCACTATTGATACTCACTCTCTAATGTCTTGAGGATGGGACCACATGGCCTAACCCTGCAGACTGATTGCTAATTGAAGATTTGTGTCAAGGAGTGTCAAACAGGAGCTTCAGTGATTTCATACTGATGAAGGTAGTTTCTAATAGTTAGGAACAGATGGTTTCTGTTTGGTTACCATAGCTAAAACAATGGAGTTTGGACTGCTTGAATGACATTCGTGTTAACTGTTCTGCAAAAGCGTGGGGGAAATGTGTCAATCCAATGAGAAAGGGTTAACACATTTGCAAGAGGTGTCTTCTGCTCTGCTGAGACAGTGATGATGAAAACCAAGTGGATCCCAGTTTCTTTAAGCAGGTCAAAGCAATCAAGAAAAACTGTAATATGAAAAGTGACTGTTGTGTGTAATGTCTGATATACTCACCACAGCTGGTAGTGTAGTAGTCATGTGGAGGTGGTTATTCATTTTATTCTGCATTCAATTTTAAAAGTCAGAGGTTGAATATTCACAGCTGGAGGCTGATAAATATAACCTCTGTGCAGAACAGTGGTCTGACTCAAGAGAAACATAAAGGTCTGTGACACAAAATTACACATTGTACAACACTCCATTCTTCATATCATGGCCAATGCTTTTCTCAATAAAATCCAGCAAGGAAATAAAAAAACAAATGTAATAAGCAAAAATTACATAAATCAGAAATCTAAGAGAAAACCATATGTCATATAATACATTTTAATTTGTATTGTATTTGTATTTGAATTGAAATGCATAAATAAGAATAATAAAAACACCTTAAATTATTGTCATAAGCAAAAGCATCTGCAGGGCTTGTCAACCATTTCCCCTGGGTGACACCTCTCAGGCTACATAGAGTTTGCCCTAAACCTCTGATTATGTGTTAGAGTTTGTCTGGGCCGTATGCAGCGGGAAATGCTAGATTGTACCCACCGAACAAGTCTCCCTGAGTTAGCAGCTAGCTAGTCCACACTAGTCTATATCAACGATGATTTGTTTATGGGATTGCTCCGGTGCTGCCGGAAGAGCTACTGAATGACCCTCATTTTCGGGCCGGATGTCCGTCCCCTTCCTCTTCCTTTGTGTTGGCGTTCTAACCTCTGGTGGATTTGTGAGGACTATGGTTAACTGCTCCTCAGATCTCTGCAGGGTAAATCCAGACAGCTAGCTAGACTATCTGTCCAAGTTTTCTGTTGCACGACTAAAACAACTTTTGAACGTCCGCATGTTCCACCAAAACAAGTTCCTTCATAAAGCTATTTTGCAGAGGCAAGGTTATTGCGTCCCAAGACGATTGTGATTGGTTTACAGTTTTTTCCGATTGCTAAACGACAGTGGGCACAACTGGAGTCACATGTGCAAAACTCTAACTCCAGTCTGCACTACCAACAGTCACCTGAGCTAAACAGTTCACATCACCTGCAAAACAGGCTCAGTGCAGCCAAACACTATGCACAATCCTCACTGAGATAACACACACTGTCACTCGGAACACACTGAGGGTAAAAACACTAGCATCAAACACCAATACACAAATTACAAACTTTCTCATCTTTACAGTTTGAACAATTTGATGACTTGACACTACTCAATAGTTTATTTAAGGAAAAGATATAGATTGTATAGCATACCAATTTTTACATAAGGTAAAAAAGAAGGAATAAAAATCAGCAGTTTTCTTCAATAAAGTATTTTGTCTCTAGTAATTTATGGAATTACTGGGGGAAAAAAACTAAAGGTACATACGTAACAGTACCAAAGAATAGTGTGACTAATCCTGCCTCTCTCCAGCATCATGTGGCAAGTTTTCTTCATCACATTGGATGTCTGCATCATCTCTAAATAAAAATGAATGTGGTGTTTCTATTGCTTTCACCTCCATTACTTTCTGAAAAACAGTAAGAACAGTTTTACTATTGTAAAGATATAGTGTTTTTCACTTTTTTTTTATAGCTGTTTACATAACCTCAGACATCTTACCTGGACATATTGGTATCTTTGCTCTTTTACCTGTTTCTCTCAAACGGTACAGTGTATAATTGTTTCATTCTTATTTGGTGTTTGTATATAAAAAAAGGCTTTCTGAGCTTTCTCTATATAAATACCATATATGTTCACTAACTAGTCTAAAATAAGACACCTGCTTAGGCTTTCTGCTAAAATTGCAATCAGCAGTGTTTGATAGGCACCAGACTGAAATCTATTCTGTTTTGAATGTGTGGTTAACAGTTTTGACAGCAGTGTGTTAGCATTTGAACAAAGTGCTGTGAATCTACAGTGTTGTGCACATTGTGGTTAAAGTCATGGGATAAGTGTGTAGAGTTTTGAAAACTGTGTTCAAGCAATGAAGAACGAACTAGAGTTTGGTCCACATGAACTGCTGCTGTGCAGACTGGAGTTAGAGTTTTGCACATGTGACTCCAGTTGTGCCCACTGTCGTTTAGTAATCGAAAAAAACTGTAAAGAAATGCCAATAAACCAGTGCATGTTTTTCTCCCATTTAGGAATGTTGTGTGGACTAGCCAGATCTTCCTCTGCAGCGCTGTGGAGGAAGGTCTGGCAATGCGAGATATGTCCACACAGACAGCGTTGCCGCTGCACCACTGCCTGCCTTTCTACACTGAGGTTGCCTATGATAATGGCCATAAATAAGGAAATGTTTAATTTAATTTTATATTATAAATTTTAATTCGAAACAGAAACCGAAAGTGTTGAGTTAAATATAAACATTTATATTTTGTAAGTTTGTGACATATTCTACATATACAAATCTCGAGATGTTCTGCAACTGACAAGCAGCCAGCAAGCAGTGGGCTGGGTGTCTGCTCCAACCGGTAAAAAAAATCAATACTGAGTGCTGTACCTAATATTTTAGGGTATTATAGATGTGTTTAATGTGATGCACACTGTAAGTTGCAATGATAACTTGACAACACATACTGTAACTGTATCTCAGAAGCAAAGAGTTGGGAAATTGTTCCAAAGAACTGTTCCATTGCATTTCCCTTCAATCAAGTGGGAGTTTCCTACATTCCAACATGCCTGGAATGTAACATTTATTACTACTGAGGGCCAGTGGGTGTACACTGACCCCAGTGGTAATTATACTGATAGGCAGGTATAGTACTGAGAAATAGCTCAAGAAAGTAGGACTGGGGAGCTGTCCTTGATACTTATATCATGCTTTTTTGCAGTACATGTATTCACTGTGTTGCTCTACTAACAGAGACCTTTCCTTTCAGATTTTGGAGGTGGTTCAACTGACTAATTGGGCCCATTTTTCCCTTGACACACAAGTGTTCCTGTTAATTCCCAGTGCGAAGGCAACCACAGCATTGCTGTGCCTGTGGAGGTGACTTTATGCAGCGTCCGGAGCTGATCAGGGAGACGACTTGAGGACCACTGTGGGTCCTATTGTGAGGATTAATGGGAAGCATGCTGTTTCTCACCTGGAGTTAGCATAGCCACAACTGCATAGCAGAGAATTGGTGACGGCAGGCTTCGATGTAGCACAACAGGAAGTATCAGGTGCATGATGCCCCACAAGAGATCACCCTCACCCTAGAAATCGTTATGACATTACACTGCCTGAATGGAAAACCCTGTACATCACGCTCCATGTTTATTTCAGCATTGTTTGCCACATTGTGAACCAGACAGCAGGTAAATAGATCAAAGCACGAGGGTGTTGCTTGGCGTCTTATGTGCAGGACTTGACTCGTCACAGAAACCTGTTCTTACCATAAAACCAACCGCATGGTGACAAGTAAATGGACACCAGTTATTCAAATGCACTTTTCCAAGGCGGTGGATGAATCCTGTCATGTCCCATCATAGGACTACACTCTTTATATGGTTAAGGGGGGCTTGTCTGGGGTTTTCCACATGGAGCGGACCAATCATAAGGTTCCCTATGAGATCCTTTCCTGCTAAAAAGCTACACAATCACAGTCTAGATCATTGATTCCCTACCAAGTTCCTTGTACCTCAGGGGATTCTTCTGTAGTGGCCAGGCGGTATGTAGAAAGATTGTGGAGTAGTAAGCATTCACATTACAATTTCATTCAAAATCATTTAATATATCCATTGAAAAAAAAGTTAGCAAGCGAGCAGTCTAAATAGTTAGCTAAAAATAATGGATAATTAGTTTAAATAATTAGCTCAAATTAGCAATGGAACAACACTTCACATAGTTAGCTAAAATAATGACTAAACAGTTTACATAGATAGCTTCAGCCCCTCCAAATGAATTGGAATGAACATGAACATTTGAAAACATTATTGCTTGCTAATAATATCCACTTTATAGTGTTATAACATCCAGTTAAAATCTATTCTAATGAACACATTGGGAACATGACTGGAGGTGTCTATGAAGGGTTACTTTATATGACAGGTCTTTGGGGTTACGTCAGAGAACCACTGGTCTAGATTATTCTTGAACAGCTGTACTGATGAACGACCTTTCTTTGAACTCTCACTGTTTGTCTCACAGCTGATTAGAGCAACTTGCATATCTGAAAGACTATTTATTCCCGCTCTCGTTTCATCTCCATCTGAAGTTTCCTGACATGCCGAAGGGGATGTGAATCAATGTGAGATATGGGGGGAAGAGTATTACTGTGATGAGTTTATTCCAAAGACATGAAAGGGAATGCCATAATAAGCTGTCTGCCCCAAAGTATTTTAGACTCCGAGCGCGTGTGAGAATTTTAATCACACAGCTGTCTTCTCTTGTAGTCTCGGCTCTCGCCAACAGATGACATCTTTTGCGTGACAAATGAGAACTTCATGGCGTATCGAGGTTTCATTTGAAAGAGGGACAACAAATGTTTAGCCACAACTCATTGTGTTTTTCTGTGTAACAGATAAATGTCTAGGAATGCAATTTCATTTAGAGCATGATGTCAACAGACAGTAAGTGGGTTGTTTGGCATGCAGCAGTAGCTGGAGGAATCCATCGGTTCAGTGTATGCATTCTTGTCAAGCGTGACAACACCACCTCTCCAACAACTTGTCATGGCAAGTGTGAGGGAGATCCAGCAGGAGAACTTTTCACTGGCATGTAACATGCTTTTCACATTTCTTCACACTGACAGAAAGAGCAGGAAACACTGAACCAGCGAGATGTACACAGCGTATTTCATACATGTAAGAGAGATGTATGACAAAGGAGATGGGTGAATGAAGCTGTGTGGTCAAACATATTTCAGATGGTCTGGATTATGCTTTTATTTTCTGTTATTAGTTCGGTTAATTTTATTATAATGTTTGGTGGCTGTAATGTTTTGTTAAACATTGCATACCACATTCTGTTCTACATATAGTAATGACAATGTAATTTGGTTTGGAGGAATTGTTGAATTTTATTTCTTAGGTTGAGTCACCAGTTCATCTATCATTTTGGACTATAGCATTATAGTCCGTAGGGAAAGAATTCTATCTAGAAACCATGTATATTGCAGTGATGACATTCAATAATAATTTATTATTCACCCGTACTATTGGCTTGGCTGAAATCCCTGGTGATGGTGATTGGTTTTTGTATTGCTTTGACCCAGAGTTTATGACGCTTTGCAACTGACAGACCACTTCTGAAGGACATTGATAGAGATAAATAACTTCCATTCAGTAACATTTCCTGCATCATTAAACATGGCAAACCTATTAGTTTGGAGGAGAATCCCACAAGAGATCAGCTAAATCAGATCCACTGCACTAATCATAAAAAGAGGGATAGCTACGCCTTGTCAGCCCAACAGCATCAAAGGGGACATAGGGAACTTAACATGGCTCTTTATGCATGGATAAACAGGATGATGGTTCACTCTGCGTACAGATAAAAGCAGCTCTTAAGGGCTGCCCTTCATTTTGACTTTCATTTTCGCCGTCACAAGTCGGTTAATGCCCATAACTTTTGCCACCAGTGTGGCTTTGAACACTGTCTGATTCCACGTTACCTTCTCCCATTAAAATAACACAACCTCTAGTACAATACATTAACAATACAGGATTCCCAAAGGGGCAATCATAGGTAGTTTTGTCTGTTCCTGTGATGCTAATAATAATTCCTCTACAGTTTTTCTCAGTTGCTTTGGCACATTTCTTAAATCATTCTTAACATTTGCAAACCAGTAAGTTGATTTCTCAAAACAATTATTACAAACAGCACCACACAATGGATGACCTGCAAAAGCCTGTAACTTGCTCAAAATCTCTAGTCCATTCCTCGAAAGTAAATCTTCATGTCAAGATTTACCTGGGCATCCCATGGGCCCACCACCTGTGGGAGGAACCGTTGGGGTCGGGTGCGATGCCACATGGGTGGCAGTGAAGGTCAAATCGACGGACCAGACCCGGGCAGCAGACGCTGGCTCTGGGGACGTGGAACGCCACCTCTGTGGGGAAGGAGCCGGAACGGTTAGATCTGGTGGGGCTTACCTCACGCACAGTCTTGGTTCTGGAACCATACTCCTGGATAGGGGTTGGACTCTTTTCTTCTCCGGAGTTGCCCAGGGTGTGAGGCGCCGGGCGGGTGTGGGGATACTCACAAGTCCCCGGCTGAGCGCCGCAGTGTTTTTACCCCAGTGGACGAGAGGGTCGCCTCCCCACGCCTGCGGGTTGTGGGGGGAAAACTCTGACTGTTGTTTGTGCATATGCACCAAACAGGAGTTCGGAGTATTGGCCTTTTGAGACCTTGACTGGAGTCCTGCATGGGGCTCCAGTGGGGGATTCCATTGTTCTGCTGGGGACTTCAACGCACACGTGGGCAATGATGGAACCTGAGATGATTGGGAGGAACGGCCTCCCTGATCTAAACCAGAGTGGTTGTTTGTTGTTGGACTTCTGTGCTAGTCATGGATTGTCTATAACGAACACCATGTTCGAACATAGGGATGCTCAAGTGTACCTGGTACCAGAGCACCCTAGGTCAAGGTCAATGATCGATTTCATAATAATCGTTTCATCTGATCTGAATGTTTTGGACACTCGGGTGAAGAGAGGGGCAGAGCTGTCAACCGATCACCATCTGGTGGTGAGTTGGGTCAGAGGGTGGGGGAAGACTCTGGACAGACCTGGTAAGCCCAAACAGTAGTGCGGGTAAATTGGGAACGTCTGGAGGAGGCCCTGTCCAACAGACTTTCAACTCACACCTCCGGGCGGACAAATTGCATCCCTGTGGAGGCTGGGGCATTGAACCCGAGTGGACAATGTTCAAAGTTTCCATTGCTGAAGCTGCAGCGAGGAGCTGTGGTCTTAGGGTCTTAGGTGCCTCAAGGGGCGGTAACCCACGAACATTGGACAACGGTGGTCAGGGAAATTCTTTCCGGGATATGTTATCCCGGAGGACTCGGATAAGGGCTGCAGCCTCTGTTTTGAAAGAGGCAAAGCAGCGGGGTGGGAGAAGTTTGAGAAGACATGGAGAAGGACTTTCGGTCGGCACCAAAGTGCTTCTGGAAAACTGTTCGCCACCTCAGGAGGGGAAGGGGGAACCATCCAAGCTGTGTACAGTAAGGATGGGACACTGTTGACCTCAACTGAGGAGGTAATAGGGCGGTGGAAGGAGCACTTTGCAGAACTCCTGAATTGACTAACACGCCTCTATGTTAGAGGCAGAGCTGGAGGATAATGGGGGATTGTCGTCGATTTCCCAGGCGGAAGTCACTGATGTAGTCAAACAACTACACAGTGGCAAAGCCCCGGGATTGATGAGATCCGTCCAGAAATGCTCAAGGCTCTGGGTGTGGAGGGGCTGTCCTGGTTGACACGCCTTTTCAACATTGCGTGAAGTGGGGGACGGTGCCAAAGGAGTGGCAGACTGGGGTGGTGGTTCCCCTTTTTAAAAGGGGGACCAGAGGGTGTGTGCCAATTATAGGTTTCACACTTCTCAGCCTCCCTGGTAAAGTCTACTCCAAGGTGCTGGAAAGGATGCCAATAGTCGAACCCTCGGGTTGAGGAGGAACAATGGATTCCGTCCTGGTCGTGGAACAACGGACCAGCTCTTCACTCGCAAGGATCCTGGAGGGAGCCTGGGAGTATGCCCAACCGGGTCTACATGTGTTTTGTGGATTTGGAGAAGGCGTATGACCGGGTCCCCGGGAGATACTGTGGGAGGTGCTGGGAGTATGGGGTGAGGGGGTCTCTTCTCAGGGCCAATCTCTGTACAACCAAAGCGAGAGCTGTGTCCGGGTTCTCGTAGTAAGTCGGACTCTTTTCAGGTGAGGGTTGGCCTCCAAGTCGGGGTGGGGAGGGGTTGCAGTTTGGTGGGCTGGGGATCTCATCGCTGCTCTTTGCAGATGATGTGGTCCTGATGGCATCATCGGCCTGCGACCTTCAGCACTCACTGGATCGGTTCGCAACCGAGTGTGAAGCGGTTGGGATGAGGATCAGCACCTCTAAATCTGAGGCCATGGTTCTCAGCAGGAAACCGATGGAATGCCTTCTCCAGGTAGGGAATGAGTCCTTACCCCAAGTGAAGGAGTTCAAGTATCTTGGGGTTGTGTTCGCGAGTGAGGGGACAATGGAGCGGGAGAAAACAGCGGGTGCGGTATTGCATTCAATCTATCGCACCGTTGTGACGAAAAGAGAGCTTAGCCAGAAGGCAAAACCGGTCAGTTTTGTTCCTACCCTCACCTATGGTCATGAAGGCTGGGTCATGACCGAAAGAACGAGATCCAGGGTACAAGCGGCTGAAATGGGTTTCCTCAGGAGGGTGGCTGGCGCCTCCCTTAGAGATAGGGTGAGAAGCTCACTCAAAAGGAGCCAGTTGAGGTGGTTCGGGCATCTGGTAAGGATGCCCCTGGGCGCCTCCCTAGGGAGGTGTTCCAGGCACGTCCAGCTGGGAGGAGGGAAGACCCAGGACTAGGTGGAGGGATTATATCTCCAACCTGGCCTGGGAACGCCTCGGGATCCCCAGTCGGAGCTGGTTAATGTTGCTCGGGAAAGAAGTTTGGGGTCCCCTGCTGGAGTTGCTCCCCCCGCCGACCCGACACCGGATAAGCGGACGAAGATGGATGGATGGATGGATGGAAGATTTACCTGGGAGCAAGTAATACATTCTGGACAAATTCACAACAACTATCTGTAAGAACAATTGGAATGTACTGTATGGAAAACCTGCTTGACAGATTTTGCATTTAAAGACATATTCAATGAACTTATGCCTAGATGTTTTGGGGGGTAAGACAATTCAACAGATATCCAGTATATTATATTATGAGCAACATGACATGAGCAATTGATCATGTCAAAAACAGTTGTACATGATCAATTGCATGCATGTACAAAAGCAATTGCAATTTGACCAAAACAATGATAAATTGCTTTAATCTTGTGCACAAGTGACTCGATCATGTAAAGGTTGAACAAGCAGTTTTGAGAGTGTCAATTGTGATCTGAGGAATGTACCAGAGCGACTGAGAAAAACTGTAATACCATTGAAATTGCATTTATTATTTTTTAAATATTTGAATAATATCCAAATATTTAATGTTCAAATTATTTTTACTACACTAGTCAGGCTTATGCATTGTCAATGCCAGTCAGCACGTGGTTGTTGTTTCATGTTCTGTCCATTACAGGGACTTTAAACATTAGCCTTGAGGGGGCTCCATTGTCATGGCGCATTGCATTTCTTGCACGTCACTTTGTTTACATTCAATTTCAACCACGAGCATACAGCGACAAACACAACTCAACAGAGAACTCTGTAAGAAAACACCGGGGTTGTTGATTTACTTTGGGAACATTTGCCAATACTGCAGTGAATGTAGAGGTAAAGGTAAAAGGGTTTGGAGGGCTTTGACTTGGACTGGCGCTGGAAATGGCAACACTCAGCAGCAGCTGAGCGAATGTGTGTGCATTTTAACTAATTAAAAAACTCTTTTGTTACTGCTGCTATATGTGCTCACAATGATTTATCCTTACTGTGTTGTTATTGTTTTAGTTTTTATAATGCGTGGATGTGTTGGCTGCTGGCTGTATCACAAATTGCCCCTCGGGGATAATGAAGAATACCTTGACCTTGACCTTAAAACATTATCGAACAGCTGAAGTGAAGCGGCTCTGTTGTAAAGGCTAATGGTGCTTGGTTAGCACAGTGACAGCATGTTAGAAAGCACAGCCGAAACGACATAAATGGAGTAACAATGGTGTTAGCAAGTATACCAAATGGGGCATTGATAACTAAGCCAAAGGGTTACTACTAGCGATTCATAAACAAGCTGTTGCTTGCAGATTGTCACATTATTGAGAATACTACGGTGGCCCTGATGGACAAACCACGACAGCATTTCAGAATACAAGACATTTTACAAAACACAAAAACATTTCACAAAAACACATATATAAATAAATACAGCTATTAGAAGTTAATATATGAAGTCTCCCAGCTTCATAACTTGAAATGCAGTTAGGACACAAAAATGAACTAAATGAACTAAGCATTTTGACAATTTTAAATTTATGATAAAACAGTATTTCCCAGCCACAGCCTGTCACTCCATCTTTACTGACATTACTTAGTCTCTTTACTGTAACGTCAACGCCTTGCGTTGCTCACTCCTGATAACTTTATTATTCATCAGGCGTGACAAAAGCATTTCGTTTTCGAACGCAGGTAGGCCAAGGCAAGAAGGGTCAGATTAGCCAACATATTTATAAAAAATAAGCATTCAAATAGTAATTTCAGCATTCGAACAGTATTGATTCTTTTTACTATTCAAATTATATTTGACTTTCCTTCCAACAGCCCTAATACATATATACTGTGTTCCAAATTATTATGCAAATTATATTTTACACTGATTTTCCTACATAGTCGATGCAAATGGCAGTCAGTATAATTTTCAAGTCCCCAACCGTTAGGGTATAAGTCGAATTTCATTGAACAAACCCAATGAAAACAGTATTTTTTTCAAACATAAAACACTCAAAATGCACTGTTCCAAATTATTATGGACAACAGATTTTCAAAACATTGTATAGGTTGTAAAGAACTGAAAATGGTCATTTGCTGAATTTGCAGCATTATGAAGTCATATTTACTGAAATCAAAAGCAATTTCAATCAAACCCATCTTAACAGGGCAAGTTACGTGTTAACATAGGAGCCCTTCTTTGATATCACCCTCACAATTCTTGCATCCATTGAACTTGTGAGTTCATGGAGAGTTTCTGCTTGAATGTCTTTGCAGGATGTCAGAACAGCTCCCAGAGCTGCTGTTTTGATGCGAACTGCCTCCCACCCTCATAGATCTTTTGCTTGAGGATGCTCCAAAGGTTCCCAATAGGGTTGAGGTCAGGGGAGGATTGGGGCCACACTATGAGTTTCTCTCATTTTATGCCCATAACAGCTAATGACACAGAGGTATTATTTGCAGCATGAGATGGTACATATTCATGCATGAAGATGATTTTGCTATGGAAGGCACGGTTCTTCTTTTTGTACCATGGAAGAAAGTGGTCAGTCAGAAACTCTACATACTTTGCCGAGGTCATTGTAACACCTTCAGGGACCCTAAAGGGGCATACCAGCTCTCTCCCCATGATTCCAGCCCAAAACATGACATGCCACCTCCTTGCTGAAGTTGCAGCCTTATTGGGATATGGTGGCCATCCACCAACCATCCACTACTCCATCCATCTGGACCATCCAGGGTTGCATGGCACTCATCAGTAAACAAGACTGTTTGAAAATTAGTCTTCATGAATTTCTGGGCCCACTGCAGCCATCCTCCCCTGACCTCAACCCAAGTGAGAACCTTTGGAGGCAAGGCAGGCAAGGCAGCTTTATTTGTATAGCACATTTCAGCAACAGGGCAATTCAAAGTGCTTTACATAAAACATTAAAGAGCAGTTAGAAAACAATTAAAAAACAATAATAAACAAATTAAAAACATTAAAAGACAAGAATAAAATTGATAGTGCAGTATAAGAATAAAAGTTACAGTGCAGTATAAGAAATTAAAGTTAATAAAATAGATTATTTAAAGAAAAGCAACATCAAAAAGATAGGTCTTTAGCTTAGATTTAAAAGAACTGAGAGTTGCAGCGGACCTACAGGTTTCTGGGAGTTTGTTCCAGATATGTGGAGCATAAAAACTGAACGCTGCTTCCCCCTATTTAGTTCTGACTCTGGGGACAACAAGTAGACCTGTCCCAGATGACCTGAGAGGTCTGGGTGGGTCATAATGTAGTAGCAGATCAGAAATGTATTTTGGCCCTAAACCGTTTAGTGATTTATAAACCAGTAAAAGTATTTTGAAATCAATTCTTTGAGGCACTGGAAGCCAGTGTAGAGACTTCAGTACTGGAGTGATGTGATCCACTTTCTTGGTTTTAGTGAGGACTCGAGCAGCAGCGTTTTGAATCAGCTGCAGCTGTCTGATTGATTTTTTAGGGAGACCTGTAAAGACACCGTTACAGTAGTCAAGTCTACTGAAGATAAAAGCATGGACAAGTTTTTCCAGATCCTGCTGAGACATAAGCCCTTTAACCCTTGATATATTTTTAAGGTGATAATAGGCTGATTTTTTAATTATGTTAATGTGGCTTTTAAAATTTAGGTCTGAGTCCATGACTACACCAAGATTTCTTGCTTTGTCTGTTGTTTTTAACATTGTCGTTTGAAGCTGAGCGCTGACTTTCAATCGTTCCTCTTTTGCTCCAAAAACAACCACCTCCGTTTTTTCTTCATTTAATTTAAGAAAGTTCTGGCACATCCAATCATTAATCATTAATCTGTTCAATGCACATTTGGAGCATCCTCAAACAAAAGATCTATGAGGGTGGGAGGCAGTTCACATTAAAACAGCAGCTATTCTGACATCCTGCAAAGAAGTTCAAGCAGAAACTCTCCATAAACTCACAAGTTCAATGGATGCAAGAATTGTGAAGGTGATATCAAAGAAGGGCTCCTATGTTAACATGTAACTTGCCGTGTTAAGATGGGTTTTTGATTTCAGTAAATATGATCTCCTAATGCTGCAAATTCCGCAAATGACCATTTTCAGTTCTTTGCAACCCATAAAATGTTTTGAAACTCTGTTGTCCATAATAATTTGGAACAGTGCATTTTGAGTTTTTTATTTTTGAAAAAAATACTGTTTTCATTGGGTGGTTTCCATCCATCCATCCATGGATGGATGGATGGAAACCACCCAATGAAAACAGTATTTTTTTGGTTTGTTCAATGAAATTCGACTTCCATTTGCATCGACTATTTAGGAAAATCATTGTAAAATGATGAAAACACAGTGTATGTATTATCAGGAAGTTATTCTCCTGGAACACATGGTTAGGAGCAACAAAGAGAATCACCAAAATCAGGTGGGAACACCTGATTCTTGACCTTCTGGCGCTGCAGACTTTTCCTCTTGAAAGTGGATATTTGGTAGTTGTAATGTGGAAGTTTTGTTTCGAAGACCGCCTATGTGTTTGGAGAGTGAGGGCTTTGGTGTGTGTCTGCAGAGCTGGATGTGCAGCGGCGTACCTTTTGTTGTGAATATATATTGACTTTTCATACTCCAGTAAATGAGTAGGTCCTGGCCCTTGGACCTTGATGTGGGTGCAGTGCCACAGAGCAAATTAAAGATAGCTCAGGGGAAAAGACAGGAAATAGACATTGCCTCTCCATCGGGCTGTTAGTTTTTTCTTAGGGCCAATAGAGTCAGCAAGCCAACAGCATAGTTTGTATGCTACATAAATATAGAGTCATGCCATAGCTATTTCTGCAAAGCTACATACTTTATTATATCAGTTACAACCATATCTGCCTGAGCTTCCTGCCTTCACAGTGCATGGTCAAAAACAATAGAAGATACAAATTGGAGCATCACCCCAACCTTTCCACACACACAGACACACACACATGCACACACACTAAAAGTTCTAAATGAAACGTTGGTAGAAATTAGCAAAGCCTAGGAACCTTTGTAGTTGCTTGCTAGTAGTGGGTGTGGGCAATCCGCTACCGCTTGAATCTTCTCGGGGTCTGCCTTGACCTGCCCACTCTCAGTGATGTAGCCAAGGAACTGAACTGAAGGTCGGTTAAACTCACATTTCTCTGCTTTAACATACAGCTTGTTGTTGAGGAGGCGTTGAAGGACTTGGCAAACATGGGAAGTGTGAGCATCGAGTCTTTGAAGAAATTTGAGTGTCGTCTAGATACACGAACTAGAGTCCGGATCGCCCGTGTCCGAAATTTTTATATGGCACTGAAGTCTGTTTATCACAAGCCTATAGCATGTGTAAGATTGAATGAACTCCATACAAACTGGTTTCCAACATCATCAGGGGTAAAACAGGGCGATGCTTTGTCTCCCACATTATTTGCAATTTATATAAATGATTTGGCAAAGGAAATTAAAGCATTGAATTGTGGGATAAGATGTGGAAATGAAATGATAAGTATTCTTTTGTACGCGGATGATATAGTATTACTGTCTCCATCTGAAGATAATCTGCAGCGCATGCTCTCTTATATTGATGATTGGTGTAATAAATGGAGATTGTTCATCAATAGAAAGAAAACGGAAATAATTCACTTTAGAAAACTTTAACTACTTGCAGCACTTATGAGTTTAAAATTGGGTCACACAAGATGAACTTTGTAGCCTCATATACATATCTAGGTTTTTAAATTGATGAACATATGAATTTTAGAAATGGTGTTAAGGTTCTTGCTGATTCAGCACGTAGAGCTTTGGGAGGAATTATTGGTAAAAGCAGGAATCTGAAAGACATAAGTTTTCAAACATATTCTAAATTGTTTCAAGCCTGTGTGTGCCCTATACTTGATTATATTGTGGGTGTTAGAGGACTTAGGAATATACAGTGAGGAAAATAAGTATTTGAACACCATGCTATTTGGCAAGTTCTCCCACTTAGAAATCATGGAGGGGTCTGAAATTGTCATCGTAGGTGCATGTCCACTGTGAGAGACATAATCTAAAAAAAAAAATCCAGAAATCACAATATATGATTTTTTAACTATTTATTTTTATGACACAGCTGCAAATAAGTATTTGAACACCTGAGAAAATCAATGTTAATATTTGGTACAGTAGCCTTTGTTTGCAAGTTCAGAGGTCAAACGTTTCCTGTAGTTTTTCACCAGGTTTGCACACACTACAGGCGGGGTTTTGGCCCACTCCTCCACACAGATCTTCTCTAGATCAGTCAGGTTTCTGGATTGTCGCTGAGAAACACAGAGTTTGAGCTCCCTCCAAAGATTCTCTATTGGGTTTAGGTCTGGAGACTGGCGAGGCCACGCCAGAACCTTGATGTGCTTCTTACAGAGCCACTCCTTGGTTATCCTGGCTGTGTGCTTCGGCTCATTGTCATGTTGGAAGACCCAGCCTCGACCCATCTTCAATGCTCTAACTGAGGGAAGGAGGTTGTTCCCCAAAATCTCGCAATACATAGCCCCGGTCATCATCTCCTTAATACAGTGCAGTCGCCCTGTCCCATGTGCAGAAAAACACCCCCAAAGCATGATACTACCACCCCCCATGCTTCACAGTAGGGATGGTGTTCTTGGGATGGTACTCATCATTCTTCTTCCTCCAAACACGGTTATTGGAATTATTTGGTCTCATCTGACCACATGACTTTCTCCCATGACTCCTCTGGATTGTCCAAATGGTCATTGGCAAACTTAAGACGGGCCTTGACATGTGCTGGTTTAAGCAGGGGAACCTTCCGTGCCATGCATGATTTCAAACCATGACGTCTTAGTGTATTACCAACAGTAACCTTGGAAACGGTGGTCCCAGCTCTTTTCAGGTCATTGACCAGCTCCTCCCGTGTAGTTCTGGGCTGATTTCTCACCTTTCTTAGGATCATTGAGACCCCACAAGGTGAGATCTTGCATGGAGCCCCAGTCCGAGGGAGATTTACAGTCATGTTTAGCTTCTTCCATTTTCTAATGATTGCTCCAACAGTGGACCTTTTTTCACCAAGCTGCTTGGCAATTTCCCCGTAGCCCTTTCCAGCCTTGTGGAGGTGTACAATTTTGTCTCTACTGTCTTTGGAAAGCTCTTTGGTCTTGGCCATGTTAGTAGTTGGATTCTTACTGATTGTATGGGGTGGACAGGTGTCTTTATGCAGCTAACAACCTCAAACAGGTGCATCTAATTTAGGATAATAAATGGAATGGAGGTGGAGATTTTAAAGGCAGACTAACAAGTCTTTGAGGGTCAGAATTCTAGCTGATAGACAGGTGTTCAAATACTTATTTGAAGCTGTATCATACAAATAAATAGTTAAAAAATCATATATTGTGATTTCTGGATTTTTTTTTAGATTATGTCTCTCACAGTGGACATGCACCTACGATGACAATTTCAGACCCCTCCATGATTTTCAAGTGGGAGAACTTGCAAAATAGTAGGGTGTTCAAATACTTATTTTCCTCACTGTATCTAATTGTGAATTAGTGCAAAATAGTGCTATAAGATATTTTCTGGGTGTGCATAAGTATACCCCTACATTGGCGATAGTGGGAGACATGGGATGGGAATCATGTGAGGCTCGCTGGAAGATATGTATGGCCCAGTTATGGAATCGTCTATTAGATATGGACGCAAATAGGTTGACAAGGAAAATATTTCTCTGGGATAAACACATTCTTGGTCTTTGGTCAGTCAAGTCAAGTCAAAGTTTATTTATACAGCACTATTTATACAGACAAGCTGACTAATGTGCTTTACAGAGCAATAGAATATCACACGACAGACAAAACAAGAAAAATTTAAGAACAAATTAAACACTATTAAAAGCAATTGAATAGAAGTGTGTTTTCAAGAGTGACTTGAAAACTGACAAGTCAGAAGCAGAGCGAATATGAAAGGGCAAGCTATTCCATAGTGTCGGGCCAGCAATTGCAAAGGCACGATAACCTCTGTGTTTTAACCTGTACCATGGTATGGATAAAAGTTTCTGTGTCCCTGACCTAAGATCCCTGGAAGGAGTGTATTGCTCTAGGAGCTCCGATAAATAGAGGGGAGCTTGATTGTTAAGACACTTATAAACAAATAAAAGAATTTTAAAATCGACCCTAAAACAAACCGGCAACCAGTGAAGAGAAGCTAAAATTGGAGTGATGTGTTCGTATTTACGAATGCCTTTTAAAAGTCTCGCTGCCGCATTCTGGACTATTTGAAGACGTGTTAAAGTTGTAGAATTTATTCCGTAATATAAAGCATTACAGTAGTCCAGTCGGGATGATAAAAATGCATGTATCACCCATTCAAAAGCTTGAGGACATAGAAACGGCTTAACTTTAGTCAGCATACGTAAATGAAAGAAACACGAACTGACAACAGAGTTAATTTGTTTATCCAATTTCAAAGAACTATCTATTGAAACACCAAGAAGTATTTATAGGTATAGGGACTGTAAACGCTTCAGGGATATGATTTAGGCTACTTTAAGGAGGACCAAAAAGTATAAGTTCCGTTTTATTTTCATTTAATTTTAAGAAGTTAGTAGACATCCACTTCTTTATTTTGTTTAGACAAGCCGACAGATGCTCAAGTGAATTTTTTCCTACCCGTTTAATGGGAACATAAATCTGAATATCATCTGCATAGCAGTGAAACGACACATCATATTTTTTAAATATGGATCCCAAAGGGAGCAAATAAAGAGAAAAGAGCGTAGGGGCCAAAATTGAGCCTTGAGGGACCCCCCAGTGAAGAGGAGCAGCAGAGGATGTAGTAGAGCCAAAACTAACAGAAAATTTTCGATCAGTCAAGTATAAACTGAACCAATTCAAAACGGTTCCCTTTAGACCAACATCCAGCTCGAGTCTAGACAAAAGAATATCATGGTCCACCATATCAAAGGCACAGCTAAGATCTAATAGCCTTAAAATCATGGAATCTCCAACATCTGTTGTCAGATAGATGTCATTAAAAACCTTCAACAGTGCAGATTCAGTACTATGGAGTGCCCGAAAGCCGGATTGAAACTTCTCATATATAGAATGTACACTTAAATAGGAGTGTAATTGATTTAATACCACTTTCTCTAAAATTTTTGAAATAAAAGGCAAATTAGAGATAGGCCTATAGTTATTCAGATCAGAAGGATCGAGATCTGGTTTCTTGATTGATGGAAATACTAAGGCATTTTTGAGAGCAGCTGGAAAGATCCCTAGGCTAAGTGAGTTATTTACAATAGTAAGTAAACTGTGTCCTAATGTATCAAAGAGTTCTATTAAACTTTTAGGTGGGATAATGTCCAGAGAGCAGATTGTAGGCCTGAGATGAGTGATTATTTCTTGTAGATAGGAAATAGAAACATCCTCAAATTCATGAAAACCTGTGGAGAATGAAGATAGCATAAACGGAGTGGTTTCAATATCATTATTATTTGGACATTCATCAGTACCTGGCCTTTGATTTTCAATTTTGTTAGAAAAAAATCTAAGAAAGTCATCGCCATTTAAGTGGGAGGGTACTGGATACGCTTTGGTAGGTGGATTTAGAGCAGAGTTTATAGTTGAAAATAGTAATTTTGGCTTTTGTCTATATTTTTCAGTTATTTTTGAAAAATATTGACATTTTGCCTTCTTGACTGCATTTTGAAATTTAGATAAAGCATCTTTCAATGCTACATAATAAACTTGAAGTCTATGCTTTCTCCATCTTCGTTCAGCCTGTCTACATAGCCGTCTAAAACTGAATACAGTCTCGTTCAACCAAGGCTTAATTTTTTTCTTTAAACATCTAGGTTTAAAAGGAGCAACAGAGTCTAGGATACTTAAACAGGTAGAATTGAAGCAGTTAAAATATTCATTCAAATCAAAGTTAGGAAGATGACAATCTAAAATTTCACCATCACAAATGTTTTTATACATGTGAGAAAAGTTAGAAATAGCAGTTGGATTTAGAGACCGAAACCAATGAACTGGCTTATGCATTGGAATTGACTCAAGAACCAGAGGTATAGAGAAAAAGATTGGCTTATGATCAGAAAAATTTAGTTCACTCATTTTTATATCAGAGACAGATAGTCCATGTGTTAAAATCAGATCTAATGTGTGGCCCTGAACATGAGATGGGCCATCAACCCATTGATATAGGTCAAATGATTCCATCAGGTTAACTAATGCCTTTGACAAAGAATCAGGACCACAGCAGATATGAATATTAAAATCACCAAGAATTAAAAGTCTATCATTATTTGTTACAAGTTCACTTAAAAATTCAGCAAACTCACTAATAAACTCTATTGTGTATTTCGGAGGACGATATACAGTATAAGTGCCACCACAACCGCATTTTCAGCGTTTAATCTAAATAACTGTAATTCAAAGCTTTTAAATGCATTGGTAGGCAATGACTGACAAGAAAGTTTGTTTTTAAAAACAGAGACTAATCCTCCACCCCGACCCGTAGACCGAGGGGAGTTTAAAAATAGATAGTCCTGAGGTAACAGTTCAGTTAAAGGCACCAGATCTCCAGGTTTTAGCCAAGTCTCAGTAATTAATAATATATCCAAGTCGTTGGAAACAACAAAATAATTTAAAATAAAAGTCTTATTTACCAGAGACCGGGCATTTATCAAAGCCATCTTAGATAAAACCTGCTCTGGACTCCGTTTGGGCTGATGATGAACTTGAAGCTGTCGAAGATTGTTAAAGTTAACACTTCTGTGTCGCATCCGAGGCGAAACATCAGTGGAAGGTCGATAGCAGCCATTCGACCACGCAGCATATAACCTCCAGTGCACTTGCTCAGGTTGACACAGCGACACAGAAACTGACCACGTAGGATGAATCATTCGGTACACTCGCTCCAGCGAACGCCACGAGACATGCCAGCCACGTTCCAGCGGCGATAACAGACGTCCATCGGCTGCCTGCTGGAGCGTGAGCTGAAGTTTCAGCCTTACTGCAGCTCCACCTCTCTTCCCACGCCTCCGACGATTTCGACGTTTCCTCGGTAAAGAACAAGGAGAACGGCGGAGGAAGGCAGGTACATTCCCCAAACATTTGGTTGAGTAATAATCAGGTCCTCCCAGCCAACTTTTTGGTAGCTGTTCAGCTGAATATCGGAAGTCCAAAAGTTGAAAGCGGTCATAAACTAGTATTGAGGATGAACAGTGATGGATAAATGTAGAAAATATATATATAATCATAATAAAAACACTGAGCAGACGGCAAGCCTCACACACTGGCGCCATCTTGAAGTCTTTGGTCTAACGACATATGCAAATTGTTTTGTAATTATGGTTTTGGGGATTTGTTTCTTAAATAATGAAAAGCTGAATATCGGTTTGTTTAAAGAATCTGTGTTTGCTAAAGACAAAAAGCAGTGGGCTGATGATATATGGGCTAAGCCAAAATTGCGTACTTTTGTAATGATAAAACCAGAATATGGCACTGAGAATTATGTTGTATATAATTTGTCAAAAAGGCAAAGATCCTTATGTGCTAAAGTGAGATCTGGTGTTTAGCCTTTGACTATTGAAACAGGACGATATGTTAATGTTGAAGAGGAAAAACGTATCTGTCCTATGTGCTGTTTGAATGATGTAGAAAATGAGTTCCATTTTGTTTTCTATTGTCCTTTTTATTGTGAGCAGCGTAATTTTGTTTTGTAGGATAAAAGCAGAGATTGATTTGGTAAATATGGATGATGCTCAAAGATTGAGATGGCTGTTCACATATGAAACATATAGATTGACTAATTATTTAGATAAAGTCTGGGAGAACTAGATGAGATGAGAACTAGTTGTTTGTGTGTGGTATGTGTGTACGACGTGTATATACATGTATGTATGTGTATGTCTATATATTTGTATTCATGTATTTGTTCGAAGGATTTGTATATGCAACGGGAAGATGTTTGTTGAATAAGTGAATTTGTGGTGTCTTGTAATCCCATGTGGGATGGGCCAAGATGTTTGGCATGACACAGAAATAAAAAATATAACTAACTAACATACTAATAACACATGTAGGCTACGTTTTTGTGTGGAAAACTTTTATTAAGCAACTGTAGGAAGGCATTTGGAATGTCAACAGATGAGGTCATCAGCTCACGCGGGGCAACAAGCGCACGTTAATAAGCTGTTAAAATGTTCAATGTGTTAACCTTTCCTGCTTGCTTGTTTTCCAACTGTGGTCAGAAAACCAGGGAGACTCGTTACCTCCAGGGCCGACGTTATAACATGAATATCATCAGGTTAATATCCTGTTTCTGGTGAGACAATGACTGAACTTGGCTTTCAGTCTGGGGTTTATATCGGACACCGCACCCACTGTGGAGCTACAAAACTTCAACCTATTCCACCAACTCTGCTCCGTTTGCATACAACACGTCTGCTTCCTCTTTCTCTATCTCTCTTCTGCCCACTTTCCACACACACACACTGAGCTCTCTTAAAGGAGCCGCAGCACCATTTTACAACAAATGCCTTATCACGCTGATGTGACCGAGCCCGACCCAAACCCAACCATAACTTCTAAATATCTGTCCGAACCCGGCCCGGCCCGTCGGGTACCGTTGGGACCCGTCGGGCTCGGTTCGGGTATCCTTGCCTTAACACGAACACAAAATGGTTTAAAAAATCTTTCAAGACATCATTGACGAGTCCTAGGAAGACGGCAGGAGGCCGTTGTTATGCATGCTTAAATACACTGCAGCAATTGTGTCTCCCACGCCGCTGGGACTTGTTAGTTACTGTAGGTGAACCTAATAGGATGTACTTTGGTTGTTTAAAAGTTCAGACCTCGGACACACACATTGGAGCTCTGAGTGGACTAAAAGATTGATTATTTTGCCCACCAGGAGTTAGGATCTCAAGTGCTGCTTTGTCTTTGCTTTGTGTGCCTTTTCTGTCTCCTTTCTTTCACTTACCAAACACACACACACACACACACACACACACACACACACACACACCCTCACCCTCACTCACACCTATAGGCCTTGCTGGCCCTCCCATAGTCTCGACTGCAGAGATAGAGACAGAGCGCATTTAAGTCCCGCCCCAACCGGATGGGAAAAGAACTCTCTGCTCTCCGTTGACTTGTATTGTGTGAAGGTTTCCTCCTCTTTATTCCGTCTGCTAGCAAACAACAGAAAAATGCCTAAAAGCTGCTATGATATTCACTACCAACAATGTAAAGATTAGATTAGATTAGATTAGATTCAACTTTATTGTCACTGTGCAGAGTACAAGTACAAAGACAACAAAATGTAGTTTACATCTAATCAGAAGTGTAAAAAAGCAGAAAAGTGCAATGTGATATACAAAGAACTCATAATCTACGTTTTCATAACCTGCCGAACCGAAAAACTGAGTTTATGAAGACAAAAGTGGATACTGACATAAGGAATCAGCAAGAAGAATGGGGAGACTGTGGAAATGAGTCAATTTGGTTGTAAAGATACCAACTTTAATCAGAGCTGCTCCTGGCAACTGAAAGGGGGTGTTTTGTGAAAACTCAGTTTGGTTTTCTTAACGTTATTCTATCATTATGACAATATAGGCATGTGCAGAATAGGTATTTAGTAAAAGTAAGGGCAGATGGAAAACAGGCACAACCAGGGAATAATTGAAATGTTTGAACCACAATGTTAAATGGCATGGGCTATGGCGGCACTTGCTTGATCAAGGATGGACTGGTCATCTGGCCACTAACCCTTGTCATCGCATCCTTTAAAGACCTCATCTCACTTCTGACAGAATTCGACCTTATGTGAGCTATTGGCCCTGAAATGATTATTGAGACAGCTGTCCTGCTGAGAGAATTGTCTGATCTGGGCTTTGTTTACTGCACATTTTGTGCACAAGATTCTTTCGCTACTCAATCCCAGTTAACGAGTCAAGACAGTTATGGGATATAGCCACCATGTCCCATGTCACAGTGGTCCCTGCATCAAAATGGAGACAGAACAGAAAACAGGAAGTCATGCTGGACAGTTACTTTGAAAAAGTTGTAGTTTCAGCCATTGAGGTTGAACTCCAATGAGACTATTTCTTTTTCCAAGGTCAGAAAGTTCTGCCTCCAAGAAATGTTGTGTCACTTAAACACAATTCTGCTGGACACACACACACACACACACACACACACACACACACACACACACACACACACACACACACACACACACACACACACACACACACACACACACACACACACACACACACACACACACACACACACACACACACACACACACACACACACACACACACACACACACACACACACACACACACACACACACACACACACACACACACACACAACACACACACACACACACACACACCCTGACGGTTGTGGTTGGCGACTAGGATGAGGTATGAGATCTATGAACCAAGACATCAGAACAAACTGATACTGACAACAACATATATACAACAATATAGCCAACATTTTTGAGGGGGTGCAGATTGATACAAATGTCCACAATATAAATCAGTAGAGAATACAGACAAATAAAACCATATAGAGAGTGAGAGGGACTTTCCACTACAGGCACCTAAAACTTGAGGACAGAAGAGATTTATTTCTACAGGTTGATCATCAAAACATTTCTGTCTGTCAGATATTACTTATCTATAAGGTACAGTCCCATCACTTTTAATTTCCATGACTGAGACTAAAACATTTGGATGCCAAAGCTCCCTGATGCTGGTGTTTTTGTCTCAGAATCGGAGGTAGCCTGAGGTGCTAACGGAGCTGTGTCTCATCCCTGATAGACTGTGATGGCTGCTGTTATGCAGCGCTTTTTCAAGAAAAGAGAAAGTTTGTTGACTTTGCCAGTGCTTTGGCCATCAGTCCTTCTGAGGACGGCGTTCATGCATTTAGGTGGGACTACGGTTGCTTATGCAGTGTCTGACCATTGTCTCACTTTATTACTGTAAATTAGATGTCAAAAAGTTGACCAGACTGTCTCTGCCGTGGCATAATGTCTGGGAATGAACTCGAGAGCTGAGGTGAAATGCTGTTTTTCACCTTTTGGTTTTAATGTTTCACTTAAAAACAAACATCTACTGTATCTGCTACTAGAAAGTTAAAGGGTAACTGTCATATTACAACAAAGGTCCTATTTCCATGCCCATCATTTCTTTCAGTTATGATAATGCCACACTGGTAACATTAATCGAAAATGTCAGACAGGGTAAGAAACAAGTTGTCAGTCAATCAGCCATCCGTTTATGCAGATTATCTAAATCTGCATAAAGTAAGTAATGGATAGCAGACTCCAACACAGCGCCCATAGACGTTACATTTAGATGATGTCATGCAAATAGAAAATAGGTTTTCTGGTTTATGGGAAAGTGTTCCAATTATGAAACCCCAATGGTTTAAAAATTCATAATCCAAAGAGTGATAATTGTTTTTGAGGATAATTGTGGTTTATTCAAACTCTGGTCAAACCTTCACACTTTGATCCATGATGCCATCAGTTATGAGAACACTGTATTCACCAAAGTAATTGCTGGGATCTTGGAATGTGACAACATTTACAGTTGGCAGTTGTGTGAAGTGGGTCTAAACTGTGATTGATGTTTACAATGGACAGTTTGAATGAGATTGGCCTGGGTATAAAAGATTAACAACTATTTCGCCATCATAAGTGATGTATTTGTATTAATGTTGGTTGCAGGATTCAACAAAATGGCTCTTATGTTTTGCTTGTTTCGTTGCTTGCATGGCTTCCTGTACTGAAGGGGGGGGTTAGGGTTAGGTAACCCTAACCCTAACCCTAACCCTAACCCACCCCCAAAGGGATTGCTAAGAAAAATCTAAGGAGTCACAAATCATCATTTGTCATTTTTTCTATAATTTGAGTCCTTAAAGTTTTATGAGAATCTTTATATTCTTATCTATTTGTAATGAATATTTTCTAAACTCAAGTTTCATTTTTCTTCATCCTTGACACAGACACTCATTTCTACCCTAAGCATTTTTATGTCTAAAATGCTCACTGTAACTGTGAGAACACTTGCTATTTGTTGGCTTTAATTGTAGACAGAAATGACTTAATTAGTTGAGTATAACAGTGGTGAAAGAAAATTTAATTATTTTTTCCATATTTCTGCTTTTGTTCTTGTCAAAAACTAGATACCTTTACAACAGGGCTTTAAAAAATCTGTCTGAAAAAAAAAAAAATGTCCATATTAAGGCCAAAAGCTTAGGGGTCATACGTAGACATTGCTTCATATTAAGGGGTCAGAAGTCAAAAAGGTTGGGCACAACCTTTTTAAAGGACATAAAACTATTCTAACAGCCAATAACTGACACGTTTAAAGTACAGCACAAACATACATGTATAGTGAACATTTCTTTTTGAAAGAACTATAGATCAGGACATGATTTGTGCAAGCTAGAACATTCAGTATCTCTCTCAGTAATCATTCATCATCAGTCATTGGAATTAATCTAAAATCCTATCAAACTCCTGCAGATATATTGCTGTCATTTTGTGTTATAGAGCAATAAAAATCTTCTTTATTGCTCGTTTAAGTGTTAGAAGTCATGATTGGAGCAATTTTGAACAGAGTGACAAAGCAAATTGACTCTTACATTGTTGGCTTAATAAAGTGGGCCTTCACATTGACAGAAGAACTGATCATTCTAGCACTGTAAGTGTTCCTGAATCTTCAGTTTTTCACTGTATGGTTCTATCATTTACATAAAGCTGTGCAGGTTTATAAAGCCAGAACCATCCGTGACAGATTTATACATGCGGGAAGTCAGAGGACACGGTGTCATAGACGAGAGAGAAGCATCTGTGGATGAGAGATGCTTAATGATTTTCTCTGCAGGAATAAACATTTTTATTAAAGTGGAGGTAGCACAAATCTATCTGGCTGCAGAAAGCTACACATAAACCCCCTGCAAGCCTGCAGCTCTCCTTCAGTCTGTTTAGGGTAACTGCTAGATTGGCTGCAGAATCACTCCTAGTTAAGTGATGGCCTTAGGCCACTTCACTGATAATCCTCAACTTCCATCGACCTGGGTTCTGTCCATTATCGAGTATGCAATGTTTGAGTGCCTTCAAACTGAGCTGGACACACTGGTAATTTGTCTTCAAAATTGGAGACTTTCTTCATCCTGAAAGCTCCCGAGTTCACTATATCCACCCAGGAAGGAAAGGTAATAATGTGTGCTGGTCAGAGGGGAGAGAAGCAAGCGGTTATAGCCACTCCCTCTTTCCCTTAGCTCAAACCTGCTACCTCACTTAGCTACTGTACAAGCCAACCATAGCTCACCAATGACATTTCAGAGCAATATCTGTTTGAGGATCTGAAAATCCCTCATATGTAATTGTAAAACATCCAGCAACAAGCCTGCAGCAATATTACTTTGTTTTGTCATAAGGGTTGATATGATAAAAATGTCATTATGCTAAGGAGAGTAATGGATTCCCCTCAACTTGATTAATTTCATGTAACTTGTTAATTAATATGGCTTTACTAATAAACTTTTCTCTTTGGCTGCCTTCCCAAACAGGGTTGGCCACAATCAGTCAGAGGAATGAATTACCACAACACAGGCTGGCAGTCATTCATTAGTCACTAATCACTGGGAGTAATACCGCTGTGGAGGCCCTTCATTATGAGAATATAAATCTCCAATATTAATATGGCGGAGCAAAAAGGCTTATTGCCTAACTGAAAGGTTAGCTGGGAGTCAAAGTCACATCCACTAACCCCTGAGTGAACAATTACATCTGAACATTAGCATTATGGATGATATATGGGAGGATGACAGCAGGCTACAACTCTGACATCTTAAGGCCCTGACACACCCAGCCGACGACGGCCCCCTGTGGCGTCGCCTCTCGTTGGCCCTCGTCGGCCCTCGTCGCCTTTGTCTGGGCCAAAAATTAGCACTGGAACACACCGCAAGACTACAGCCATAGGCGCCGATACCGTGGGTGCTCGAGCACCCTTGTAAAATACATAGCACCCACTTAACATTCATTTGAAATTAAACATTGCAATTGGTGCTAAGTGGAGCATCTGTCATAATGTGATTGGTTATGTCGCTGTCAGTTCCCTGCTCCATATCCTATCCACCAATCACAGAGTCTCTTGGATGAAAACGCCTCCATCCCCCCCACAATGCGTGCATGTGCGGTAGGTAATCAGAGCAAGAATTAAATGGACAGATTTGTTATTAAAAAAATCAAACCTAATGATGCAAGTGCATCAACGACATCCACCACCAGTGCATAGAGTTCTTCATTTCCCACGAAGCTGATCACGGTTGATACCCCAGAATTGGTTACTGCGCGCTGGATACAGCACACGGTCGTGGTGCTCGTTAGGTCAGCGGTAGTTGGTGGTCTAGTTACCCCAGAATAGGTGACTGTGCGCTGGATACAGAGCACCACGAGTGACCGCTCAGTTAAACTTCTCATCTCCAATCCTATCTGTATTTGTGAAAAGTGGCGCTGTACTTTACGGCTTTATTATCGAGTTAATAGTGTGTTTGTATTGGCCGCTGTCCGTTTCCTAAGGTTCTGAAATGCAAACATTTTTTGACTACTTTTTTTTTTTTAAAGGGCATGCGCCCGTGAACACCCACGGAGGCGCCTATGACTACAGCTGATGGCCAAGTACCACATACGTTTTGCACATGCGTGCAAGGAAATACCTCCCCATACCAGCAGGCGGCAGTAATCATCAACAAGGGAAACCGGACACCTTTGCTATGATACCCACAAAAAAACAGCGTTTGCTCTAGCCAGCAGCAACAGGACCAAACAGAGCCAAAGCCGGTCTACGGAAAGCCGTTCCACTCCCTATTCAGCCCCATTGTACCGAATTTGGTTGCAGTTCCAGCAGAGTTCCACTGGGGGTGATCGCGGTCCAGTGCAAAATGAATGGGACTCTATGGAGCTAGACGGCTAAATGTGTCTCTTTCGCCCGATTGTCGTTGGGAAACCTCAGATTTGATTGTAGTTTTTGCAAGTTCAACATGGATTATAGGTCGAAAGTTGAATGAACGAGTACTTATGTCCTTTTGATTTCTTACAGGGTGAGTCGTTGTTGCCCATAACAAGCTAGCATTCTGCTAATGAATGCTGATTGGTCAGTGAAGGTCTGATTACGATAGGAGATCCAGCTTGACGGCATCCAAAGCAGAGCCTGAATGTCGGAGTATATATTTCGGCGTGGTCTTTAAAACATTAGCAAACCTCTTTCTAGCATGTGTATTGACAGGGAGAGTCTAACCTGTCAGCTGTGTTGTCGATGCCTCGAGAGAAAAAAGGAAGCGACTCAGAGCTTGCCGTAAAGCAGTATCTCTGGCCGTATATGTGTATGACGTCATTGACATTTTAAAATGCTTTTTAGAACATTTTACACAAATTACTGGACAAAAAATGATATCCTGAGAAAAGTGGATTTTGAGTGTATAGCTCCATAGAGTCCCATTCATTCTGCACTGGCCTGTGAGCGCCCCCTATAGGGAACTCTGGTTGAACTGCAACCAGTTCAGAAGCCGGAAGTAACGAGGGAGTGGAACTTCTTCCTGTATTAGAAATTCTTTGACAGAGCCTATGGCAGGGTGAACAGACGTCCCCAGTTTCGGTGACCTGCTCAGAGCTCAACTTCGGTAAAGTTAGAAAGATATTCACAGATTCAAACTTGCGGGATCAATTACTCTATAGAGAAATGTTATTAAATCACAAACGACACATCTTTCCTACCGTAGTAAGGTAAACAACAAGCTAGAAACTCATTTTCATCAAAACGAGCCGTCCTCCAACCTGTTAAAATAACATTGGTCTCTACGAGCAGCCAGCGGTGAGACGGCAGTAAGACGAGTGCTTAGGGACCGTCTACAAACTACAACACCTTAGGGACCATCTACAAACTACAACACTGAAAAGAGCTACAACAAGAATATTTATTAATTTAATGATTAAATAAGGTAGTGTCTCCAAACTTACCTCAGTTATAACTTGTCTCCCGCTAGTTGTTCTACAGCACTTACTTAAAAAAAAAAAATTATATATTTTTTGCCAAAACAAATGTAATATATGTCATAATTACAGAGAGTCATGTCTCCACACTCCACAAACTACTCCACACATAGAAGCCTGCCTGCTGGTTATACTACAGCACTTACCTTACAAAAATAAGCATAATCATAATTTTGGGGAATATTTTTTGCCAAAAACATTTAATATTTTAATAATTGAATAGAGTTGTGTCTCTAGACTTACCTCACACATAATTAGTGTTCTGCTGGTTGTTGCTGGCATATGCATAATTCTTGGGAATATTTTTTGCCATACATTTTTTTTGTGCGCAGATTTATAGGCTACCAGATTGATGCATTTAAATGTTAAAATAGACAACATTTTCTTACAGGGCAGCATGCCCATGGACCCCCTAGGGGGGCTTGTGCCCCAGTGCAGCTCTAGGTCTAGTGACGCCCCTGGGGCAGCGTCCCCGTTTTAAGTTTTACAAAGATAGAAATATTACTTGTTTTGGAAGTATTTACGTTTCTGAGCTGAAAATGTCCCCGGATTTTGTCTCAGAAATCTGGTCACCTTAACCTACCTCTGCTTCACTCCCCGCCGGGAAGACAGCGGTACCAGGAGATGGCTAACTGAACTGTGCCTCTCCCGGGCAAAGAAGTCTCCCTACGGAGCGACCGAATGGCCCACTACTGAACGTTAGCTAATGTTAGCTTGCTAATTTCCTCCACCCAACATGCCTTCATCATACACTGGTTACCGTAAAATTGGCCAAAACAAACATGTCCATACCAATGTGCTTTCCTTAGATTTAACAATAGCTTTTGAATTAAAGATTAAGTTCTTACATTTTACTAATTTAGAGGCTAGCTTGCTTGCTAGGGGGCTACTTGTTTAGTGGTGCAGAGGATGCAGAGAGAGGTCTATTATGGTCTTTATATTAAATATCACGATATATGATAGTAGTTTATTAATGTTAGTTTATTTTGTAATGTGTAGGTATATAGAGATTTTTTAAAACACGTTATTGTTGGACTTCTCCGTGAACCATCACCTTATCGTGGTGGAGAGGTTTGTGTGTCTCTGTGAACCTGAGGGCTGTGTTGTCTGGAGCTTTGTGCTCCTGGTAGGGTCTCCCAAGGCAAAGTGGTCTCAGGTGAGGGGCCAGACAAAGAATGGTTCAAAAACCCCAATGAAAAAGCTAAGCAGAGATGGAGTGACCCTGCCCGGAGGAAGCCCGGGGCCCCCGTCTGGAGCCAGGCCCAGACGGTGGGCTCGTCGGCGAAGCGCCTGGTGGCGGGTTTGCCACGGAGCCCGGCGGGCACAGCCCGAACAAGCTACGTGGCAACTCCTCTCCATCCCATGGGCCCACCACCTGTGGGAGGAACCGTTGGGGTCGGGTGCGATGCCACATGGGTGGCAGTGAAGGTCAGGGGCCTCGACGGACCAGACCCGGGCAGCAGACGCTGGCTCTGGGGGCGTGGAACGTCACCTCTCTGTGGGGAAGGAGCCGGAACTGGTGCGGGGGGTGGGCGCTACCGGTTAGATCTGGTGGGGCTTACCTCTACGCACAGTCTTGGTTCTGGAACCATACTCCTGGATAGGGGTTGGACTCTTTTCTTCTCCGGAGTTGCCCAGGGTGTGAGGCGCCGGGCGGGTGTGGGGATACTCACAAGCCCCGGCTGGCGCCGCTGTGTTGGAGTTTACCCGGTGGACGAGAGGGTCGCCTCCCTACGCCTGCGGGTTGTGGGGGAAAACTCTGACTGTTGTTTGTGCATATGCACCAAACAGGAGTTCGGAGTATTCGGCCTTCTTGGAGACCTTGACTGGAGTCCTGCATGGGGCTCCAGTGGGGACTCCATTGTTCTGCTGGGGGACTTCAACGCACACGTGGGCAATGATGGAGACACCTGGAGGCGTGATTGGGAGGAACGGCCTCCTGATCTAAACCAGAGTGGTTGTTTGTTGTTGGACTTCTGTGCTAGTCATGGATTGTCTATAACGAACACCATGTTCGAACATAGGGATGCTCATAAGTGTACCTGGTACCAGAGCACCCTAGGCCGAAGGTCAATGATCGATTTCATAATCGTTTCATCTGATCTGAGGCCGTATGTTTTGGACACTCGGGTGAAGAGAGGGGCAGAGCTGTCAACCGATCACCATCTGGTGGTGAGTTGGGTCAGAGGGTGGGGAAGACTCTGGACAGACCTGGTAAGCCCAAACGTGTAGTGCGGGTAAATTGGGAACGTCTGGAGGAGGCCCCTGTCCAACAGACTTTCAACTCACACCTCCGGCGGAGCTTTTCGTGCATCCCTGTGGAGGCTGGGGCATTGAACCCGAGTGGACAATGTTCAAAGTTTCCATTGCTGAAGCTGCAGCGAGGAGCTGTGGTCTTAGGGTCTTAGGTGCCTCAAGGGGCGGTAACCCACGAACACCGTGGTGGACAACGGTGGTCAGGGAAGCCGTCCGACTGAAGAAGGAGTCTTTCCGGGATATGTTATCCCGGAGGACTCGGAGGCAGTTGCAGGGTACCGAAGGGCCCGAAGGGCTGCAGCCTCTGCAGTGAAAGAGGCAAAGCAGCGGGTGTGGGAGAAGTTTGGAGAAGACATGGAGAAGGACTTTTGGTCGGCACCAAAGTGCTTCTGGAAAACTGTTCGCCACCTCAGGAGGGGGGGGGAACCATCCAAGCTGTGTACAGTAAGGATGGGACACTGTTGACCTCAACTGAGGAGGTAATAGGGCGGTGGAAGGAGCACTTTGAGGAACTCCTGAATCCGACTAATACGCCCTCTATGTTAGAGGCAGAGCTGGAGGATAATGGGGATTGTCGTCGATTTCCCAGGCGGAAGTCACTGATGTAGTCAAACAACTACACAGTGGCAAAGCCCGGGATTGATGAGATCCGTCCAGAAATGCTCAAGGCTCTGGGTGTGGAGGGGCTGTCCTGGTTGACACGCCTTTTCAACATTGCGTGGAAGTCTGGGACGGTGCCAAAGGAGTGGCAGACTGGGGTGGTGGTTCCCCTTTAAAAAAGGGGACCAGAGGGTGTGTGCCAATTATAGGGGTATCACACTTCTCAGCCTCCCTGGTAAAGTCTACTCCAAGGTGCTGGAAAGGAGGGTTCGGCCAATAGTCGAACCTCGGGTTGAGGAGGAACAATGCGGATTCCGTCCTGGTCGTGGAACAACGGACCAGCTCTTCACTCGCAAGGATCCTGGAGGGAGCCTGGGAGTATGCCCAACCGGTCTACATGTGTTTTGTGGATTTGGAGAAGGCGTATGACCGGGTCCCCGGGAGATACTGTGGGAGGTGCTGCGGGAGTATGGGGTGAGGGGGTCTCTTCTCAGGGCCATCCAATCTCTGTACAACCAAAGCGAGAGCTGTGTCCGGGTTCTCGGTAGTAAGTCGGACTCGTTTCAGGTGAGGGTTGGCCTCCGCCAGGGCTGCGCTTTGTCACCAATCCTGTTTGTAGTATTTATGGACAGGATATCGAGGCGTAGTCGGGTGGGGAGGGGTTGCAGTTTGGTGGGCTGGGGATCTCATCGCTGCTCTTTGCAGATGATGTGGTCCTGATGGCATCATCGGCCTGCGACCTTCAGCACTCACTGGATCGGTTCGCAAACCGAGTGTGAAGCGGTTGGGATGAGGATCAGCACCTCTAAATCTGAGGCCATGGTTCTCAGCAGGAAACCGATGGAATGCCTTCTCCAGGTAGGGAATGAGTCCTTACCCCAAGTGAAGGAGTTCAAGTACCTTGGGGTTGTGTTCGCGAGTGAGGGGACAATGGAGCGGGAGATTGGTCGGAGAATCGGGCGCAGCGGGTGCGGTATTGCATTCAATCTATCGCACCGTTGTGACGAAAAAGAGCTTAGCCAGAAGGCAAAGCTCTCGATCTACCGGTCAGTTTTCGTTCCTACCCTCACCTATGGTCATGAAGGCTGGGTCATGACCGAAAGAACGAGATCCAGGGTACAAGCGGCTGAAATGGGTTTCCTCAGGAGGGTGGCTGGCGTCTCCCTTAGAGATAGGGTGAGAAGCTCACTCATCCGTGAGGAGCTCGGAGTAGAGCCGCTGCTCCTTTGCGTCGAAAGGAGCCAGTTGAGGTGGTTCGGGCATCTGGTAAGGATGCCCCCTGGGCGCCTCCCTAGGGAGGTGTTCCAGGCACGTCCAGCTGGGAGGAGGCCTCGGGGAAGACCCAGGACTAGGTGGAGGGATTATATCTCCAACCTGGCCTGGGAACGCCTCGGGATCCCCCAGTCGGAGCTGGTTAATGTTGCTCGGGAAAGGGAAGTTTGGGGTCCCCTGCTGGAGCTGCTCCCCCCGCGACCCGACACCGGATAAGCGGACGAAGATGGATGGATGGTTATTGTTGGAATAAATATGCCTAAACAAGTAGTTACTATATCTCGTTGTACATTTGCCATCTTATAGACATAATGTGCAAAAATTGTTATTCCAATAGTTTGAACCTGTGTGTTTTTTGAAGGAACATTCAAACTTCATTTTTGACCAGTTTTGACAGCTCTGTGTTTTGGATTGATCAGATGAAAAATGAAAGGAGCCTTGTGTGTGCCTCTCACAGTCGTATGCTTTCCTCACTCTTTGTTCCCAAGCTGAACAGCCAATCAGATGGATTGGCTGTTCAGCCGACAACTGCCAACGGCCCCAAAAACAGGCCGACGAAGGCTGACGGTGCGGGACACACCGCACAGACTAGGACCGACTGCCAACCGTCGGCTTGGTGCGTCAGGGCCTTTAGAGTCTGCTTTGCCAACAGTGCATGTGCATTTAACATGTAGACTTCTACAATCAGTTCAAACTTAATAGCTACTTGTCATTCAGGGAGGACAATGCTCTGTAAGGGCTCAAAGAAATAACTAAGATTCCTTTTCTATTTTGCAGAGGCATCGTGGCTCAGTCTGGAGTTTTGCGCCGCCCAAGATGATTGTGATTGGTTTAAAGAAATGCCAATAAACAGAACCCGCACATCCAGGTTCAGAGACAGCTTTTTCACAACATTCAATTACAGAAATAGGACATCATCATGCTGAATGATTATCTTGCTTGTTTTGCATTGCATTTGCACTTTTCCAGTACTGTGATCTTTTAAAAAAATATTTTTTTTTTGGTGTGAGATGAGAGTACGGCGTGAGTAAGTGTATGAATGTATACTACTATGCACTAGAAGCACCTGTCCCATTATGTGTATGTGAGGGTATGGTTTGTGGAAAGGTATGAACGTATACTTCTAGGCACTAACACTTCAATTTGTTGTGACAATGTTTTACAAAGACAAATAAATTATTCTGATTCTGATAAACCAGAGCATGTTTTTCTCCCATCCCGGAATGCTGTGTGGACTAGCCAGACCTTCCTCCCCAGCGCTGTGGAGGAAGGTCTGGCAAAGTGAGACTACTGTCTTGCTAAAGGAAGACAGGATGGAAATTCTTAGAGGATAGTTAATTCCAACTCTGTTGCTACTTTGAATGTTTGTCCATGATGCCCTCATTTATGATAATGTTGATCTTGGATCAGACAACATTACTACAAAGTTTGAAGTTTCCAGTTGTGTGAAGTAGGTGTTGCTGTGTCTTAGCAATTACCTTGGTGAGTACAATGTTACCATAACTGAAGAACCGATGGCAGAAGAGCTATGAGAATAAAACCTAAGTTGTAATAAACCTTTAAACAAGAATAACTCAAAAGAAACTGTTGAACTGAAACTGACTGTATTGGTCAGTCCTTGAGGATTCATCTGAGTGATGGTAATGCATCCACCCAACCTCCTCCCTCAGAGGTTGGGTGGATGTTCGGGGTTACGAAGAGTCTTATTTTGAGAATTTTGTTTGCATTCTATTTCCTACAACAGTCATTGTAGAGCTTTCAACCACATCCCACTTTCTAACTGCAATACGTTCTGCGTGCATTTACAGCTGATTGAACATGTTTTTCCCAAAAAGATATCCACACACACATCAGGTTAGGGTTAGGACTATACCTGCTTTTGCTTTGTGTGGTGGTTGCTGGTATTATAGCCTGCAGGTCATCATGGTACAGACAATGTGTTTCTTATTGACTCAGACACATGTGAAGGTTGTCAATCATCTCTTTCATTTAGGCTGAATTTGCAAGCCGAGTTTAAGATTTTCTTCCTTACTTTATTTTCATCGTATTTTATTGTCATAGATCAACTTGTGTTTTGGAAGAATTGTGTCAGTACTTTTTTTTCTCCACTTAAATTCTATTACCCATAACCCTTATTATTATTATTATTATTATTATTTATTATTATTATTATTATTATTATTATTATCATCATATAATTATATAATTATTTATAACCTTAATTTTAAGCATCATTTAACAGTTTAAAATGTCTCTAACCATTAGATTTCAAGCTAACATAATGTATTCCAGAATTTTTGTAAAAAGCCATAAAGCATACCAGTTATCCTTCCTGAAATCTCTGTGTATTCACTTTATTGTTTATGATGTTGTCATAAAACGCTGCTAAATGCCCAATGCTTTAATGTAAAAATGTGGATATTAAATAGTATGTGATATTCACTGATGACAGTTTCTGTTTAATGCAGAGCCTGAAGAGCTCTTTGTCTTTCAATTAGGGATGCACCGAACCCAGAGTTCGGTTCGGAATTTGGCTGAACTTTGGGCTTTTTGACGGAGTTCGGGTACTGCTGAACGTTAGAATTTTTTTCGACCGAACCGAACGGTACCAAAGAGAAGTAACGAGAGGCGAAACTCGAGGAAAAGAGGCGAACGTTGTGTTGAGTTTCTGCTCTTGCCAAAGAGTATAGAAGTAACAAGAGGTGAAACTCAATAGAACGTTCCATTGCAAACAAACGCACCCATGACAGAGCTGCAGCTCCGCCATCTTGGACTGAACTATCTTGTTACTTCACTACTCTTTGTAGAGTTACGTGGTCGACGTAATGACGTAGTTGGAGCGAGACTGAATGCAGTAGCAACCTAACAACGGCAGTAGGCTGTGAGAAAGTGAAAATGGAACTTGTGAGCAGAAAAAGTGTTCTTTGGCAGTATTTTCAGTCAAAAGAAGGCCATTCAGGTCGAGCTACATGTTCAATTTGCAATGCTGATTGGTCTCGTGGTGACGAGGACCCTAAACTATACACAACATGGCCGCTGTTAAGACATTTACGTATGAAACATCCGAAAGAATACGAGTTGTGCATGAAGGAATCTCCAGACAGCAGCCAAAATGCAGCAACTTCAGATACGACAAAGACAAAAAACAAAAAACTGGTGTTAACCAGGCCGAGCCTCTCCCAGGCTGTCAGCGTTCTCTCTGGAAATGAGTCTTCCTACAGCGGGAGCAGAACGACCGAACGGCCGGCTGCTGCTCGTTAGCTAACGGTAGCTTTCTAATTTCACCCCCCCCAACATGTCTTCATCATACACTGGTTAGCGAAAGTTTGCCAAACTACATTGTCACCCATCTGGCGATAGCAATGTACTTTCCTACGATGTGAATAGAGCGTGGGGGCAGCCTACTTTATGGGATTATAAATCTAAAAGGCTAATATTTTGGATATTGGTTGGTTCTTGAGATAGGGTAAACATAAACCTTGTCAAAAACAGTTTTTCCCACTTGTGTGCCAGGCATAATGTTGCCTATTCTTTTTTATTTTTTACAGTTAAAATACAATGAAAAATGCACTGCTGTGGACGTTGTTTATTTCATTAATGTGTTTACTGTGTTAAGAATGGGAGTAGGGTTCGGTTCAGTTCGGGGTTCGGCAGAATCTTAACCAATGGGTTCGGTATTCGGCAGAACCCCAAAAATCTGGGTTCGGTGCATCCCTACTTTCAATTGGCATGCCATTACAGCACATTTGTTCCATTTTTCTGCATTTTGTAATGCATGCCCTCATAGGACCTTGAGGGAGGGCTGTGATGTTACTTCCTGGCTCTGTGGCCACACCACTGAAACACTTGCTGCCAATGATCTATAGTATTCAAAAATAATGGCAAAGAAAATACTGTACTCCAAAATAAAACACTCCAAAATCCTTTTTTGGAAGGGAACAAAGACAAAAGGCTCTGGCTTATCATATTTTTTATTGACACTTGAAGTTATAATTCTTCAGATTTTATTAATTATGTTTCCGCTATAGCCACTCATTGTGCTTGCATTCTTTAAGTCCCTGTTTATGAAATGATATCATTAGGTGCAATGCCCAATTATACATTTGTCCATCAAGTGGAAATGACACAATATCTAAAAAGTCCTGAAATATTGCAAACAGGCTTAAAGGAGAATTCCGGTCGATTTCAACCCGTAGCTCTGTTGTTTGTAAATCAGGAGTACTGTCAGTAGCGAGAAAAACGAGAACAAACGGTGCCGCCTACACCGAGTTATCCTCCTGCTAGATTTTGCACCCAACAGTCTTAAACAAGGCTTAAACAGGGCAAGTTTTAAACGCGTTTTTAGCCTCTAAACGTGTTCGAAATGCCATTACTAGTGCTTAGCCATGTGCAGTTATTCCTTACGAGGGAACACAGCGAATTTGACGGCAGTAGATGTGACAGAAAGGCATAAAAGTTGTGTTAATCCTTACCTCTGTTTATGTACTGCTTTCCGGTCAAGTCCTCAACAATCGAGTGCCGATCTCATACAATCCAATATTCCAAAATGCAGGCTCCACCGTTGCTAGGTTACCTATGCAAATGAGCTCCTGAACTTTTGAAATGTAGGTCAGCTCCGCTTCACTGCGGTGTCAGGTTACAGCCTCTTGATACATGCTCATTACTATGGACAGGACCTCGGCAAATCGTTTTTTTGTGGAAAAAATACATTTTGGATTATTGGAATGTATGAGATCGGCACTCGATTGTTGAGGACTTGACCGGAAAGCAGTACATAAACAGAGGTAAGGATTAACACAACTGTTATGCCTTTCTGTCACATCTACTGCCGTCAAATTCGCTGTGTTCCCTTGTAAGGAATAACTGCACATGGCTAAGCACTAGTAATGGCATTTCGAACATGTTTAGAGGCTAAAAACACGTTTAAAACTTGCCCTGTTTAAGCCTTGTTTAAGACTGTTGGGTGCAAAATGTAGCAGGAGGATAACTCGGTGTAGGCGGCACCGTTTGTTTTTGTTTTTCTCGCTACTGACAGTACTCCTGATTTACAAACAACAGAGCTACGGGTTGAAATCGACCGGAATTCTCCTTTAAGTGAAAATGTTGGGGTTAGAAAAGATGCAGTTTGTTGGCGTTGTGAAGAAGCCTTGAGATGGACATTATTTGATTTCTTTTCTGCATGATCACACTTTTTCTTGCTAACCAAATATCAACTTCTTAGCACAAGTTCATCTTATTATATTTATTTCTCATGTGAAGGGCTCATTGCATGAGTAGAAATGGATCTTGTGGGATTTGCCAGAAAATTATACCGTATTTTCCGGACTATAAGTCGCACTTTTTTTCCTACTTTGGCTGGTCCTGCGACTTCTAGTCAGGTGCGACTTATATATCAAAATATATATAATTTAACATGTTTTTAAATGTTAATTGATACTGAAAACATTACCGTCTACAGCCGCGAGAGGGCGCTCTAGGCTTGTGACAACTAGAACGCTGCTCCTAAAGACAACTGAGAAAGAAAAGAGATAACAAACTGCAGGTAGTAAAATATGCAGCCGAAAACGGTAATCGAGCAGCAAAAAGAGAGTTTGAAATGAGGGAGAAACTTGTGAGGGACTGGCGAAAAGGTGACTCTTACTGCAATGAAGAAATCAAAGAAAGCTAATCGGCTAATCGGCTAATCGCGGGCTGAAAGCAAGACGGCCAGAGGTGGAGGAACGAGTCTGGATGGGCTCGTTCACGGTGCAGTTACGTCTCCACGCCTTTTAATACCTCTATGCTCCACGCCCTGCTAGCTAGTTGTTCTGTGTGCTATTGTATAGTTCAATAACTGTTAATGTGTTACGTTAACATACCGGACACCTACCGTATTCAGCCTGTTGTTCTGTGTGCTATTGTGTAGTTGACAGATGAAGAAAAAAAATAAATGCGACTTATAGTCCAGTGCGACTTATATATGTTTTTTTCCTCTTCATGACGCATTTTTTGACTGATGCAACTTATACTCCGGAGCGACTTATAGTCCGGAAAATACGGTAATTACTTTATTTTACATGACCAACGTGTTTTGATTTTACATCTTCATCAGGGTCATTGTCTGCATACACATGAGAGCTAAACACAGTGCTCCTGCAATATCCAAAGAGCACCTGTTGTTGAATACAAGGATGACACTCCTTCGTCTGCCTAATCTTATGTAGTCAGAGTTCAACCCAGCGTCGCCAAATCCAGCAGGAGTCAGATCTTTTGGATTACAACACTGTTAACTGTTTGCAATGGGAAAGAGTTGATTGTTTCTTTGAGTCCTTTTTAATCAATTACTCCAATATTATGCATGCAGAGGAGGGAGGGAGAGAGAGAGAGAGAGAGAGAGAGAGAGAGAGAGAGAGAGAAAGAGAGCGGAATAATGGGAGAATGTTGATGGAAGCAAACCCATAATGTTACAATGTCACCTACTGGGCAACCAGGACGCCCTGACTAAATTACTCTCCGATCAAATTAACCTTGTCTTTTTGTTGTTAAATCACTTCCACTATGAAGCCTATTCATAAATATCCGTGTGATTCATCAACACAAACGACCTCCCGCCATTTCATTTAGTCCCTCTTGACGTTGGCCATTTTCCAACATATCAACACGTATTTGGCATGTGACTGTAAGCGGATTACTATTTCCTGAGCTGGAGGTGGCTTCCCTGCATTCTGCACAGAACAGTTGGAGATGATAGATATGACAGAGAGATAAGGGGATTGTGGTTTCTAGTGGATGAGACAATCATTAAAATATTAGCATCTTTGGGAAGTGGAGAGAGGCAAGTTACAGATCAGTCAAAGAATGGACAGCTGTACTCTGCTGCTAGCTTTACTTTTCTCCCATAAGATGTGAATACAGCGGCAGACAGGTGGTGTCACCGGTGGAACTGTTCAATAACACTGTGGCATGAATTTCCTGCATAATAAAACCTTTGTCTATTTGTTGTGCAGTGTTATTAGTATGCACTGATGCAGCAGGAAATACTCATCTGAAATCTTGGAAGCAGAAATATCTCAGCCGAGGTATTGAGTTGGTGAAGCTGTTTCAGGCTCAGTACAGGAACCTGACTTCATAGGATATGTGATTACATTGTTATTCAGCCTGGGACAGAAAGCTTCAAAGGAATTGTTCAAAGCTCGGGGGTTATCACAAAGTAGCCTGTGAGACTCAACAGCGACTGGTCAGAGGGAATTTGGTCTTTAGTTGACTGTTTCATCTCTAGTTTTCCCTGACTGAAAAACAGCTTCATGTTAGAACTGTTAGTGCTACTTATTCTATATTTCAGCAGAAATCACAAGCATAAATTACCTTGGGATTTCTGCTGAATCCGTAGTTTGTGAAGCAGTTTGATGCAGCAGTTGTGGATGGCTAGCAGAAATGGAAATGGAGAAAGAAAATGGTCTTTTGAAAAGCAAGTTGAGTTTTAAAGCCCTTCCAGATGGTTCTCTCCACAAGACTAAAGTTATTTGCATGTACTGTCGATGTGAACTGAGTTAACACCGGAGTATGTCCGCTCTCAAACACCACTTGCTGGCCAAAAGTACGGCTGAATGGCCAAAGGCCAGCCACGCTGGATAATGTGTCATGTGCTCCTATGTGCCCATCTATGCCTAATGGGCTTGAGTTTGCCATATGATGCTTTCAGCATATTTGTGGAGCATAAAGTACCTTTAAGATTATTCTGGAGAATATTCTAGACCAGCGATCGTCAACTGTCGGTAGTGGTGTTTTAGATGTGGCTTTTTTGTACTGAGGGAAGGATCTAGAGAACACCATGAGAAGGAAAAGAAGGTACTTGAAAACCTCATAAAACGTACAACATGGTGGTAGCACAGTCAGTGTTAAAGAGCTCAAGGAAGCAAATCAAACATAATGCTGAGCAAACCCAGCATTCAGGGCTGCTGACAACTCTGATCCACATTGGTAGCAAATATTATTTTGTCCAGCTGCTGTTTACAAGGTCTGAGCACATGAAACACTTATTTGAGCTAAGTGTCTCATTCCACTTCAGTGAACACTACTCTGCTCAAAGTCTCTGATTTCAGTGAAACTTTATTTGTAGCCGAGCATTTCTGTTTTGACAATCTCCCTTATATCTCTTGTACTACACTTTGCCAAGGTTGCATTGTAGGCCACGTGCTGTCAAATGACAAATAGCTGGGTGGCTCTCAGATTCACCTCTCCGAGAGTGAACCAGCTCTTCACTTTGAACAAACAGGGACTCTGTGTTAAATATCAAGAATATTGGCAAAGAAAACACAGTGCACACGCTGCTATCACACAAAACATTCTTCCCTGCTTCTTTGAGTAACGATAACCAAAACAAAAGTTTAAGTGCTGCAGCAACTTGCAATGCCAAAGCAGCAGAGTGAAGCACAGGCAGGCACTCTTGGGTATATAAAAAAGTTAATTATTGAATACACCATTGCACAACAAAACTGAGCAAACAAATATCAGATAATCATTGCTGCTCTGAGGACATCAGAGTCAACAAGACTCATGTCAATTACTGCTGGCATGAGGATCAGCAGAACAGAACTGAAACGATAGTGGCGTATAGATGGCATATTTTCAAGGGTAAATCACACCGCCTCATAATTGCTAGTGGTATGAGCTCTAATGCTTTTTAAGCGGGCTGTTTTTAAATCATTAAACCACAAATACATCATGAAGAGCATTATTGAATCTCTCATACTTCATGTCATTATTGTTATTGGTGATGTGGTAGTCAACCTGCCTCCCCACAGTGGTTATTAGTCTATATTTAGAGGGGGAAAATTGGAAAACATGCAGTCGGCAGAGTGAACTTCTTATTTGTTGTCACCAGTGTATGGAGAGATTTCAGGATAGGGGTGGATTATCTCTGTTTCACACCGGAGGCATCATAGTGTGGGGAGTAGTGGAGCTAACGCATCAGGGCCCCAACATAAGGATGGCCCTCAAAAAGCAATTTTTGTGCTTAGTCCAGTCCTGCAATAGGATCAGACAAAAATAGTTTGTTGAAAGACACGGTAATTGTGCTGATATTGGTGATTGGAATTCTAGGAAAGTTTTCAGGCATTAATGTCTTTCCAAAAAGCTAAAAGTGAATTTACTCCTTTATGTCCACTGGATGTGGCTGTGTTGCGTTCTGCTTCCATCTTGATGCTGAAGATGATCTGCAGCTATTCTGTGCCTATCTGTAACGTCTTTTCTGTGCTCTGTGGTGTGTCTTCTTTTGCAGAGTAGCTCGCATCTCTTGTCCTTTAAACTTTCCTTGTGAATCTCTATTTACTGAATAGAATAAATATATATGAATCCTTAAAATGCAATTTTGTGGAGTCTTTATTGTGTTCCCATTTTGTACGTAATCTTGAGAATAAAAGTAAATAAACAGGTATTTGAATACAAATAAATACCTGAAATCTCTATAGCACAGAAATACAGCAGGTTAACAGAAAGAAACGTTCACAACACTGCCCTGTAAAAACATACAGTACTTGTGCTAACTATTCAAACTTAGAAGCTACTTCACTTTACAAAGGAAACAAAATGTGTCCATACATAAGCATTAGATAAATAAAAATACAAAGCATCACATAAATCACGGTCGCGGATAACAAGCTTGCGTAGCACAAATGGACACACAGTTTCCACCAGTTCCACAAGCATGTGGAATCTTAACAATTACACAAAATGTGGATTTGGATAAGTACATCAGATAACATTCAACCAACAATTTCCTGTGTTGTGCTATTTAACTTTAAAACATAGGAATATTTACTAATCTTTTTGCCGTCCTGTATTCTTTGCACTCTCTCTGCTCACATCTTACCTCACAGATGCACCTATAGGCTAAGTTGGATAGGATATGTGTCACTCGCAACTGGTGTTCCTCAAGGTCCGTCATAGTTCCCTTCTCTTTTCTCTGTATACCAACTCTCTTGGTTCTGTTATTCACTTACATGGCTTTTCCTACCACAGCTATGCAGACAACACCCAACTAATTCTCTCTTTTCCCCAGTCTGAAACACAGGTAGCAGCATGTCTCTCTACCTGTCTGCCTGCCGTCTCTCATTGGATGTCCACACACCACTTGAAACTCAACCTTGAAAAGACCAAGCTGCTTTTCCTGTCAGGGAAGGGTCTCCCACCCAGGACCTTACTATCACCATCAAAACTCTGTGGTTAACCCTAACCCAGACTGCTAGTAACCTGGGTGTGACACTTGGCAACCAACTTTCCTTCACTGCCACCATTGCTGTACCAACCCGATCGGGTAGATAGATGCTGCATAACATCAGAAGGATACAGCCACTTCTAACACAGAAGGCGGTTCAGGTTCTGGTTCAGGCCAACAGGTCATCAGGCAGAGGTCTTCTAGCTGTACCCAGAATTAGATCCAAGTCAGGTGAGGGGGCCTTCAGTTCCTGTGGCCCGGTTCTCTGAAACAAACTGCCTGATGACCTGAGATCCATCACAACTGTGTCCATATTTAAAAACAAACTAAAAACCTTCTTATTTTCACAGGTATTTGTTTAATTACAGTGTCTGTGTGTATGGATTTGTATGGTCACACTTGTATGTTCTGTTTGTTTTTGTTGATCATCCTGTTGTGTTTATTGCATTCTTATTTCTATTCATGGCTTGTTGTAATGTGTATGCTGTTTTTAATGCAAAGCACTTTGGGTTTACTTCTAATGAAAGGTGTTATATAAATAAAATTGACATTGACACTGACATCAGGCTGTCATCTCACATCTAGACTACGGTAACTCCTTCCTGGCTGGCCTGCCTGCAAGGTCCAGCTGACCTCTGCAGCTCAACCTACCCAAGTTCTCTCACACTACACCGCTCCTCTGCTTCCTTCACTGGTTACCAGTTGCTGTTCGTATCCTCTTTAAGACACTAGTACTGGCATACCATGCTGTGAACGGATCAGGCCCATGGTTGAATGCACTTATTGGAGGTTGCTTTGGATAAAAGCAACAGCTAAATTAAATGCAATGTAATGTATAACACAGCAGCAAAAGTTGTATAATAATGTGTTTGGGTTCATTTGCCTGACTTTACATTGCACATCCTGCAATGTGACTGTTGCACGTGCTCACATTGCAATGTCGATGCTGAAACGATATAATGTGCAGCCCTAGTTCTGAATGTCGAGGCAGGACCTTTAGGGTCAGACAACTATAAAACGTACAGTTAAAAGAAGTGAATGAACTCTGGTCTCTGTGCTAAATGCCCATCCACCACCACAACATTGACACCCTAACCACGTAAATCTTGAGCTGCAGAATCGCCTAATGTAAATGTAATACCAAGGACATGGACTGTTGTCAGTGTAATTGTAATTTATTTATTTGAAAAGGGACAGTGCACAAAAAAACATTAATAGATGTCTTGTGCCAGGTTGTAGCAAATTGCTAGTTTCTGCCCGTAGTCCCTGTAGTCTGTTTTTTAGAGTGCATAATGCATAATTTCAGACTTCATATTTCTTATTGTATATTTGAATATTACCATATTCTATTTCTTCTCTTTACAGATGAGTCAATGCAAACTGACGCAATCTTTCGCCAGAACAGGAAAGCAAAACATACTTAACTACCTAAGTCAAGGTTTGTGCAATAGTCGGCTTGGACCCAAAATGCAAATGGAGATGAAGAGGTAGCAGGCAGATCTTAAAGGTTTAATACATTAAAACAGCTACAAACAAAAGGTGTCCTAAAGCAGGCAAGTAAAATCTGGCAACTGAGATCCAAACAAAAATCAATACACTGAAAACTAATAAGAGCAGCAAACCACAAGGAATAAACTGCACAGGGAAAGACGCAGGGAATGACAACTATCGGACAACAGACAAAGAAAGCACAAAGACTAAACACACAAGGTAACGAGTGTAGTGTGGAAGAAAAAGTTCTCTCAGGTCCAATTCAGTGGCTGGTTTAGATGAGTTTTATTCACCGCACAGTGGATAAAGATGCTCACAAGAAGCTCACAAGCAGCTGTAGGATTCTCTCTGACCAGAATGAGTTTCTAGCCAGGGTTTTATACAAGGTTACAGGAAACAACAGAATAAACAAAAGCTGAGACGACATTCAACTCACAAGTCGGTCTGACTAGATTTGCATAGACTCAATACTGTCTGCTTCAAATAATCAAAAGTGCTTTGATTAGTAAAGGTGTGAGTTTCTTTTGGAGCCAACCTAGGCTCTAAACAAAAGGTCTCACTCACAGTGATCAAGCAAATGCTTTGTTTTGACACAAAACTAAAGCAAAGGCAGACATACTTAATTAAAGGTCCATCCATCCATCCATCCATCTTCGTCCGCTTATCCGGTGTCGGGTCGCGGGGGGAGCAGCTCCAGCAGGGGACCCCAAACTTCCCTTTCCCGAGCAACATTAACCAGCTCCGACTGGGGATCGAGGCGTTCCCAGGCCAGGTTGGAGATATAATCCCTCCACCTAGTCCTGGGTCTTCCCCGAGGCCTCCTCCCAGCTGGACGTGCCTGGAACACCTCCCTAGGGAGGCTCCCAGGGGGCATCCTTACCAGATGCCCGAACCACCTCAACTGGCTCCTTTCGACGCAAAGGAGCAGCGGCTCTACTCCGAGCTCCTCACGGATGATTGAGCTTCTCACCCTATCTCTAAGGGAGACACCAGCCACCCTCCTGAGGAAACCCATTTCGCCGCTTGTACCCTGGATCTCGTTCTTTCGGTCATGACCCAGCCTTCATGACCATAGGTGAGGGTAGGGAAAAACTGACCGGTAGATCGAGAGCTTTGCCTTCTGGCTCAGCTCTCTTTTCGTCACAACGGTGCGATAGATTGAATGCAATACCGCACCCGCTGCGCCGATTCTCCGACCAATCTCCCGCTCCATTGTCCCCTCACTCGCGAACACAACCCCAAGGTACTTGAACTCCTTCACTTGGGGTAAGGACTCATTCCCTACCTGGAGAAGGCATTCCATCGGTTTCCTGCTGAGAACCATGGCCTCAGATTTAGAGGTGCTGATCCTCATCCCAACCGCTTCACACTCGGTTGCGAACCGATCCAGTGAGTGCTGAAGGTCGCAGGCTGATGATGCCATCAGGACCACATCATCTGCAAAGAGCAGCGATGAGATCCCCAGCCCACCACACTGCAACCCCTCCCCACCCCGACTACGCCTCGATATCCTGTCCATAAATATTACAAACAGGATTGGTGACAAAGCGCAGCCCTGGCGGAGGCCAACCCTCACCTAAAACGAGTCCGACTTACTACCGAGAACCCGGACACAGCTCTCACTTTGGTCATACAGAGATTGGATGGCTCTGAGTAGAGACCCCCTCACCCCATACTCCCGCAGCACCTCCCACAGTATCTCCCGGGGGACCCGGTCATATGCCTTCTCCAAATCTACAAAACACATGTAGACCCGGTTGGGCATACTCCCAGGCTCCCTCCAGGATCCTTGCGAGTGAAGAGCTGGTCCGTTGTTCCACGACCAGGACGGAATCCGCATTGTTCCTCCTCAACCCGAGGTTCGACTATCGGCCGAACCCTCCTTTCCAGCACCTTGGAGTAGACTTTACCAGGGAGGCTGAGAAGTGTGATACCCCTATAATTGGCACACACCCTCTGGTCCCCCTTTTTAAAAAGGGGAACCACCACCCCAGTCTGCCACTCCTTTGGCACTGTCCCAGACTTCCACGCAATGTTGAAAAGGCGTGTCAACCAGGACAGCCCCCTCCACACCCAGAGCCTTGAGCATTTCTGGACGGATCTCATCAATCCCGGGGCTTTGCCACTGTGTAGTTGTTTGACTACATCAGTGACTTCCGCCTGGGAAATCGACGACAATCCCCCATTATCCTCCAGCTCTGCCTCTAAGATAGAGGGCGTATTAGTCGGATTCAGGAGTTCCTCAAAGTGCTCCTTCCACCGCCCTATTACCTCCTCAGTTGAGGTCAACAGTGTCCCATCCTTACTGTACACAGCTTGGATGGTTCCCCGCTTCCCCCTCCTGAGGTGGCGAACAGTTTTCCAGAAGCACTTTGGTGCTGACCGAAAGTCCTTCTCCATGTCTTCTCCAAACTTCTCCCACACCCGCTGCTTTGCCTCTTTCACGGCAGAGGCTGCAGCCCTTCGGGCCCTTCGGTACCCTGCAACTGCCTCCGGAGTCCTCCGGGATAACATATCCCGGAAAGACTCCTTCTTCAGTCGGACGGCTTCCCTGACCACCTGTGTCCACCACGGTGTTCGTGGGTTACCGCCCCTTGAGGCACCTAAGACCCTAAGACCACAGCTCCTCGCCGCAGCTTCAGCAATGGAAACTTTGAACATTGTCCACTCGGGTTCAATGCCCCCAGCCTCCACAGGGATGCACGAAAAGCTCCGCCGGAGGTGTGAGTTGAAAGTCTGTTGGACAGGGGCCTCCTCCAGACGTTCCCAATTTACCCGCACTACACGTTTGGGCTTACCAGGTCTGTCCAGAGTCTTCCCCCACCCTCTGACCCAACTCACCACCAGATGGTGATCGGTTGACAGCTCTGCCCCTCTCTTCACCCGAGTGTCCAAAACATACGGCCTCAGATCAGATGAAACGATTATAAAATCGATCATTGACCTTGGCCTAGGGTGCTCTGGTACCAGGTACACTTATGAGCATCCCTATGTTCGAACATGGTGTTTGTTATAGACAATCCATGACTAGCACAGAAGTCCAACAACAAACAACCACTCTGGTTTTGATCAGGGAGGCCGTTCCTCCCAATCACGCCTCTCCAGGTGTCTCCATCATTGCCCACATGTGCGTTGAAGTCCCCCAGCAGAACAATGGAGTCCCCCACTGGAGCCCCATGCAGGACTCCAGTCAAGGTCTCCAAGAAGGCCGAATACTCCGAACTCCTGTTTGGTGCATATGCACAAACAACAGTCAGAGTTTTCCCCCCCACAACCCGCAGGCGTAGGGAGGCGACCCTCTCGTCCACCGGGGTAAACTCCAACACAGCGGCGCTCAGCCGGGGGCTTGTGAGTATCCCCACACCCGCCCGGCGCCTCACACCCTGGGCAACTCCGGAGAAGAAAAGAGTCCAACCCCTATCCAGGAGTACGGTTCCAGAACCAAGACTGTGCGTAGAGGTAAGCCCCACCAGATCTAACCGGTAGCGCTCCACCTCCCGCACCAGCTCCGGGCAGGGTCACTCCATCTCTGCTTAGCTTTTTCATTGGGGTTTTTGAACCATTCTTTGTCTGGCCCCTCACCTGAGACCACTTTGCCTTGGGAGACCCTACCAGGAGCACAAAGCTCCAGACAACACAGCCCTCAGGTTCACAGAGACATACAAACCTCTCCACCACGATAAGGTGATGGTTCACGGAGAGGGTGATTAAATGTAATTAAAGGTGCAATATGTAATATTGTATGTAATACTGGAAGCTAGCGGTTAAAATAGTTACTGCACTACCAATTCAAAATACTGGAGAGTCGTCTCCCCCGCCCCCTCCTGCCCAGACTCGAAGTTCATGGAGGTTCCCAGGCTGAGACCGCAGCATTCACAACAATGTTGCTAGACGCTTTTCTCACATAGCCAGACATTACTCCACAGCACAGTGGAGTAGCTAACGGTAGATGCTAGTCTCACATAGCCAGACATTACTCCACAGCACAGCGGAGTAGCTAACGTTAGATGCTAGTCTCACATAGCCAGACATTACTCCACAGCACAGCAGAGTAGCTAACGTTAGATGCTAGTCTCACGTAGCCAGACATTACTCCACAGCACAGCCGAGTAGCTAACGGTAGATGCTAGTCTCACATAGCCAGACATTACTCCACAGCACAGCGGAGTAGCTAACGTTAGATGCTGGCTATATTGACAGTCATAAAAGCCTGTGCTCACGCGGAGCTCTGTAACCAACTGACAGACACACTTTTTTGGCTTAAAATTACAGTATGAACCGCTAAAAACACAACAACCTCACTGTCCTCTCCACACGCCAGTCAGGCACACTTCCTCGGCTTAGAATTACAATACGAAACGCTAAAAATACCACTACCTTGCCAACGGAACACACTTCATTGGCTTAGAATTACGGCAACAATCGCTAAACACACTGCAAACTCACAGTTCTCTCTTTCTGATTTACAGCCCCCCTCTCGTGGCTTAAAATAACTCACCGTTGTCGGCTCCGGCCGCTGAAGAGGCTACACGCTGTAAACAGCCATGGGCTGCTTGCCTGGTCCTCCCGGTAACGTTAACAGTTAGCAGGGTTAGCATGGCGGCATTAGCCAGGACCAGTCGGGATCCCTTTATTGGCTATGTCTCAATTGTTTTTGCGAGTAACCAACTCGGGTACTCTAGCTATATAATTCAATGTGAGTACACAAACGTTGAAATGACATAAAATGCCCGTCCCTAGTAGCCGTGATAAATTAGCCTGAAGCTAATGCTTACCGGTTCAGGAGAAAATAAGCCAACTCTGCATCCTTTTGGGATCTAAGCTGTCTCCATCTTTCAAATACATCTCCAATATTTACCAGGGGGTTGTTACGTCTCTGGTCACGCAACTGTTAGAAACATGCTGTTTTCTTTTTTTATGTCATGTAGAATCTATCTCCGTTGATCCTGTTCGTTTGTTTGCTGCTTTCATGGCTGTACTACCGTTACAGCTGTAGCGTGCTGGGTTTAAGTTTTTACAGGTATATCTGGCAACCCGGCCTGCCTGTCAAACTGGGCCGTTGATAACAACACACAGATCAAAACATAAACATAAATTCCGTCACGGAATGTAAATTTCAAAAAGAAAAAATACTGACATTAGCATTGTCAGAAAAGATAGTATTTCAGTTTAACATGTTTCCTTAATATCTGATGAGGCATTGGTGTCATTGTTGGATTTATTACAGTACAAATATTACATATTGGACCTTTAAATCAGGAGACACTAAAAGTTGTTGATCAGGTAAAACAATAGGAACTTAATCAGTCAACAGGAAAAGGGATATCAGGATAAAATGAGACTAAAATTGTTAGCTAATTCATTTTCTTCTACAGTAGAATCGAGGGACAGGTGACATGAGGGCTGAGTAACAGGTGAAACACATCAGGACAGGGAAGACAATCACAAAGGTGGAAAAACACACATGGCAGGAAGAAAACAAATCATGACACAGGAGAAACAGATACTACAAAATAAAACAGGAACTGAAGCATGAAAACATACACAAGGATGGAACTAGGAAAAAAAAAACAGAGAACACGGATAACACATAACCACTAAACAAATAACAGGGCAACAGTAACACCAACACAGTCGACAAAATAAAACAGGAAATACCACAACTGAAACCACAACCCTACAAAGACAAAGACACTGAATTTACTAAATAACTATCTGACTGGAGTGCAGGGAGCTTGGCGTTGGGGTCTCCAACACTCAGCTGCCAGGATCTGAAACAACAAGGTATATAATGAGCTCAACAGGAGAGGCACATGGTGAGGTTGATAAGTCAGAGATAAGTATTTGCCATCAGTCACCACCGGCAGGATATCTGCGCCCCCCCCGTCCCCACCCCCTGTTGGGGAAGACCCAGTACAACTCCAGATCAGCACTCTGGACAGTGGTTGGTCTACACTAAAACCAAAAAAACCATGAAGGAGATAATAATCTAAAGCATTCTCTCGTAAAGCAGACCTCAAATATAAATGTTGAAGTATCAGCTGCTGCACTTGCTTCAGCATAACATCTTACATGATGAATAATATTCACACCATGATAGCAGCATTAGTAGCAGGAAGCATCAGGAAATCAGCCTACCAGCAGAGAAGCTAATGTTGACTTAATTCTGTCTGCTCAGTGATCACTATCATCGCTGTACTTAGAAAAAGCTCATTTAGTTACAGATTTAAATTCTCTGTAATACTCATGCTGACTCTCTGTTATACAAAGACAACAAAAGCTCCCTTGGAATGGCAAGATTTGGCAGTTGTTTGTACAAAACACATTATAGCTGGAAAGGGATCCGTTTATCCGTTTATATTTGGTATCAGCCATTTCTGCTGAACCTTGACTTTTTTCACTGGGAATCTGCAATGCTGCTTGGCACATCTTAAGGGTGCATGAATAGATGCTAGAGCAATTAAAAACTGTGAGATGAAATCATCCCCACTCAAATGTTCTGCTCTATTCCCTTGTCAAGGAAACACGGCCTCTCCACAGTAATCCAGCGTTAATAGGTCGGGTTCAACCAGAGTGTCGAGCAGCCAAAAGCAGGGGATTTTCAGAGCTGTCAGACAACTAACCCACTTCCAAAAACCACTCCATAAGCATTGGGATAATGAAGCTTATACACCAGATAGAAAGTATGGCACAGTGAGCAAATCAAATACGCAAGGTTATAATTAGTGCTCGGGGTTCATGGAAAGTGTTTTTCATGTACACAAGTGTTGGATAAGGGAATGCACTGTTATACTCAGTGTACGACGAGCTGTTTCTGCCTTTGGCTTTGGAGTTGGCCCTGTGTGTGTGTGTGTGTGTGACAGCATGTTAACCCTGCAATGGGAACACTGAGGTTCTGCCACATCAAGACTGAAAATGTAACAGCTGCAACATTGTGTTAAAACCTATAATAATATATACTACACTATATCATGTATACATGGTTATTTATTTTGAATAGGCTGAGTAATATGTTTATCTAACATTAACAATAACACTGGCCATAGTTTAAACAACTCAATAGAAGGAGAATAATATACTGGATTGTTAATTAATTATTGTATTATCCACTTTATTGTTAACACTATATTTAAGATGTATTACATGTGAGCCTGTATTATTTATTTTTAAGTATTATATGTATTATCCATAGCTCTAAATCTGCTGTAATCAAAGACAACATGCCATGATCTCAAATTCCCAAATTAAAATAAGGCTTAAAATATTGATTCTACCCTGTGCCCCCCTTCTAGCAACATAGACTTTGGCCACAAAAGAGATAACATATTGACATTTGACTGTCTCAGAAACAAAGTCAAGTACTGGCTACATAATGACACACAACTGGCAACTGAAAATCAAGGACAAAAAAAATCATGGAAAGAGAGGATGAATATGATGACTCTGTCAGGTGACCAACAACCTGTGCTTCTTCTTAACATGTGACTATATATATATATATATATATATATATATATATATTTACAAATGCACAGATACATGGACAGAACTCAAATGTAGCCTTTTAACCAGTGCTGATTTTGATATCAAAATCAGCACAACACTGGTTAAAAGGCTACATTTGAGTTCTATCCATGTATCTGTGCATTTGTAAATCAAAGTGGTTCATTGGGTTACACGGTAAATGTGAATGTTTTGCTAAAACAACATGAAATGTGAAAATGTATAAAAAAAAGCAGCTGGCTACACAATTTGTGTATGATGTTGCACCAGTAGAATATTCACTAAAATAAAGTAACATTATTTGACCTTAATTCTCTTAACTTCAATTGAGTTAAGAAACACTTTAATCACTTCAATTAATTGGTTTCTATCTATGCACATAATGAAAAGAATGTAGAGGCTTAATGGAGTGTTGGGCTTGAATAAGACCAGTTCCAACAGGGTTTATGCTTTACATAGACCACAGAGAGTGTGTGTGTGTGTGTGTGTGTGTGTGTGTGGGGGGGGGGGGGGGGCAACAGCTGACCTGACCAGCCCAATTGATTTCCTTACAGATAATGCTCTGTAATGTCAGCTTCATAATACTAGAACTAATACTTCAACCCCTGCACTTTTAAACACAGTTCTTCTTGATTTTGTTTCTCACGTATTTCTTCACATTATTGAAAAATTATTAAAGTAACTGGCCATGTCCTGCTTATTTATTACAGTCCCCAGAGAAGACTTAAAGCAACACTATGTAACTTTTAGCTGCAGCTGTAGTTCCAATGAGACAACCTGTAAAGGGGCCGAAGTGGGAAAAGTTACATAGTGTTGCTTTAAAATACCTTGCAACGAAATGAATTGACCATTAGAGTTATGTCACTGCAGAACAACTGCTAAGTTGAATGTTTTGTAATCTGATTGAGCATTCATCTGTCATTCAATTTGGGAGGTGTCATCATTCCAGTATAGGGCAGCAAGCTTGAGGACCTATATATAGGCACTCACATAGATCAGGTGTTAGGGCAAAGTATGAGTGTCTGCATAGCCAAACAAATCCTCCAAATTAGAAGACAAAATGCTTATTACTGTTCTTTAGAACTACTCACAGACACCTTCAATGACATTGTTTGACTGTGCCTTCCAAAACCATTAAACATCACAGTTACTTTGTTAAGCTCGTCAAAACTACAATGCTAACAAGTGATCATAAGTACGGCCTGCTAAAGGGCACTGTCAATTTACCGTAAACAGATGTCGTTTTAGGTTACTTGCTGAAATGACTGATTTGGATGTTTCTCTTGGGAGGACAGTCCTTAATAGCTATGAGGATGTGCAGTAGGTTTTAGTCGGCACACACGAGAGAGAAACTCAAACCCTATACTGTCACACTACTTCACACATGGCCAAGTGGGCATGATTGTAATTTTGATTGTAAATGATCGGAAACAGTCCTTCCTTAATTCTGTCATCAATGAGGGAGTTTTAGATGTTGTCAGAAGGTCTGACAAGCATACTGAGGCTTTAAGGCAGCAGGCAGGACAACAGATAATGACAGAATGGTTGAAATGCAATCCAACATTGTCGATCTGGCAGAAGTACTGGGGTTAGAACAAAGCTAACCCTTTGCTCAGTGCTTTCTATTGTATTCTATTGTGTTCTGTACTGTGGGGCTAAATGAGGGAACAAGGGACAGGTGTGACTCCATTAAGGATGAGATGGTGTGTAGGTGTGCAGGTATGCGTGGAGACCAGGTGACTGGAAAAAGTCCGAACAAACCAAGACAACTGATACATTGTGTAGGCCAGAGTCCACAAAGAATACACAGACTAGGAGGAAGAAAGGCACCCCGACACCTGCTCTGCCCACAACATGACCAAAAGTACGCTGGGATGCCCTTGGCTCCATCGGCATTGTGCATCATGCACTTTCACCCACTTTGATTTACAAAAATAGAACTTTTAAAATCTTACTCAAACAGCTCAGGATATTAAAATGTTTAAAAATGAAAAACCCATATCCCATAAGGGCTACAAACTAATGTAAGAAGGTCTACTGCATCCTGACTTGTGACTTCTTGAAATTATTTTCATGAGAATTAATACTCTCTTGCAACTGCAGCCTATATTAACACTGATGGAGATGAAATGTGGTGAGTGGTCCCATTTCATTAAGTATTTCTGCTTTACTGATTACTCCAGCGCTTCCCAAAAGAGAGGAAAAAGCAATCATCATCCTGGGTATATCCAATGTTCCACGGGCAAAGTTGGCACTCCAGTATAGTTAGCAGTAGTTTGGCCTCAGACCATCGACCACTCCACTCCTTTTTTGATGAGAGGATGATCTGGGGCTTCTATGCTATCTGTAGCCAACCTGGTAGATTGATTGACTTGGACTCCCTCAAAGACAAAGATCAATGTCTGCAGTTGATGGTTCAGAGATTACAAAGGTGTAATAGAGACGCCACTTCAACTTTTCTCCAGACTTGGAAATGATGTGGATCAACATTTCTTTCATGTTTAAATCTGAGTGAGTGGAGAAGGCAGGGCTTTAAAAACGGGTGGATTGAAGATGTACTGTATTTCTGTCCAGGAAATGATGATATGGTAATGGCTCATGAAATCATAAAAGGATTAAGCTCTTTCTGCTGTTTTACAGGGACAAACGTCGAACTTACTTCAAAATAAAAAATCAGGGTCTAAGTGTCCACTGTTCAACCTTGAGCTAATGGAAGCTACTGCACACTGTTTTATCCTCACAGTAAAACCACAGCATCTCTCTTCACGCTCCCACCTTGACTGGCTGAGCCAGGCGTTCTTGATGACGACACATTCATACTCTGGATGACTCGTGGAATCCCGCTAAGCCTAACGACCTTTGATACCATTTGAAAACTAATCCTCTTTCACATCATCTTCATGGAAACTGCCATTGTGCAGATCCGTTTCCAATTAAGAGAGTAAAAATAGAAGCAGACACATGTCTTTTACTAGGAGCACATTACTCATTCAAATTTAACTCCCATTCCCCCTATCAGCTTCTTCGACAGAGCCTTGTTTTTGCAAAGAAGTTACACCACAAATCTTGATGCAAAACTGTTTTGGATTAACGAAGAAGAATGACTCAGGTACGACTTGAGGTTTGTATGAGACATGTTGAAAAAAAGACTCTACAGCACTTTTTTCAGTGAACAGTTTTCAGACATTGCTCATAATTCAATTTTTCACTCCTACAAGGCCCTTGCCTTGTTTAAACACGGTTCAGAGAGCCTTGACGGCAGGGATACCCATATGAGATGGCATGTCAGGGTGAGGAATAGGCTAACTAATGAGGACTCTCATAATCCTTTAGCTCGAGCCTAATGGGGCATTTAAACGAAGACAATGCATCTTCTGGCACATAACCCCACTCTTCCTTACACTCTCATTTGTAGGAAATCATGTTTCAAGGGGAGCACAATTAGCTAAAGCAGTGATAAAGAGCCACAGAGCCTTTTTTTACTAAAATAATATCGCACTTCAGAGCATGCATTAATCAGTAATGCCACTACATTATAATACTCACAGGCATAATTCACCCATTTGAACCCATTATTACCATTCAGTATGATGATAGAATGTGCTACAGCTCAGGTGCACATAGTCCACATTTTTCTTCCAATAATGTCTTCATGAATTGTATTAATTGTCAGGGAATTTGTTAATGTGACTTAAATGGAATCCTTTGTTTTTCTTCACCGCAACAGGCTCAAATCTGCAGTGTGATATGATTGATAATAAGCTGCTATTGCGGCTGTGAATAATCGTAGCCCATCAGTCTTGCTTTTTGTGCTCGCTGCTAAGGTTCTGCTTCCTGGCTATCGGCCCGGAGTGAAACGATCCGCTTTCACCCCGAGGAGATGTTGCAGTCACAAGGCTGGGATCCCCCAACCTCCCAATGTCCCCCCTGCTGTTCACTGTCTTCCTATTATAATACTATGACCTCATCCCTGGTAGATCCATGTGCCTGCCCCCTGTGTGTTCCGTCTATGAATATGTATGCCAGTGAATAATAACAGTAAAATCGTTGTCAGACGCCCCTGGCTGTCTCAGCTGTGACGCCTGTATAAAACCCCAAGCTGCAGCCTTTCTTTTCTTTGTCCTGCATATTATTTTTTCTTGTTGAAGGCTAATCCTCACACAGTAAAGTCATGAAAAATCCCCTGGATCACATATTATAGACCAAGGTGACCAGGCTTTTGCAGCACAGGTGTCGTTCAGTTGATTTTACATGGTATGCTACCCTACCATGAAAAAGTCATTTGTAATATTCTTCTTTTAGTTTTTACAACACAACTTATGAAGTGACACCTGGGGGTTTTAGAGGTTGCATTATTTTATATGCATCCCATACCAAGCTGTTAATGACAGGAATACATTGGCAAAGCCCGCTGTATTTAAGCTTTATAGAAGTCGAATTGTATGTGTCATGACAAAGGTATGTCACATAAGCCTAAAAGCCCTCTGCGCTCTTCCATAAAGTGTGACCAAGATAACAGGTTAAATATATTCCTCCTGCCTCTAGCTATCTTTCAAAATAATGAGACCATTGGTATTTCGCTTTACCTAAAGGTCAAAGTAGTTTAACTCAGACATTTCTCTTTAACGTGAGTTAGTTGGAGAAAATGAATCCAACAGATATTGTATGTGTTCCCACCCACATGAATCCCAGATGCATTACTGCAACGCTGGACGTTCACCTGAGTGGGCAGTTGAGCAACATTTTGGCAACCTTTTGCTCTAAATGAGTGCTTGTTAACACAGGAAGAGCAACAGAGGAAGGTGAGGAGTTCAGTGACGGAGATGGCTGAACCCGGTGAGGGCTGTCTGTCCAGCACACTGGCCTCAGAAGGGAGTGTGTTGTTCATCTAAATGTTACTCTACCAGAAAATAGCATGACATTTACTTAAAGAAGAGTTCTGGCCATCACTTGTATCACTTGTGGTGATAATTGCTGAGACCTGGGAACATGGCGACACAGTTTGATGAGGCAAGAAACACCAGAAGTCAGACAATCGGACAGGTTGTACACAAGCCAACAATTTGTCCAGATTATGTAAACCACTTCATTTGAAGGGGTAGCCAAAAGTGAGTCATCAAAACGCACAACACAGCACAGCAATGAAAACACATTGAGCTGCTTCTTTATGGACTGTGCTCATTATCCTGCTGGGCTCTGAGTAGCTCTGTAGATGGAATGTCAACTAATGGAAGCTAGCCAATATCTACTGTATGTGCACATGCAGGGTTGTAAGCCCTTGAAAAACCTAGGCACCTGACCACATTGGCCAGAATGTCCATTTTTACTTGTCATTGATCAAAGCCTTGACCTGGTGCAAGCTACTTTGAGTGCTTTCTTACTTATGGTTGTGTAGACTTGGCGCGATTTGGGGGTGAAGTTGCACCGTTGTTGCATTATTCATTTAGTTGGGTTTGCATTCACACTGCACTTTGTCAAATGCACCAAATATTGTAAACAAATATTCACACGGTGGAAATGGTCGCTTGTTTATTAGACAGAATATCTGAGTGAAACTTATCAACACTTCTGGTCTCAGAAATAATGGAGCAACACCAAATTTATAACATCTTGTGTTTTCCCATTCTGAAGGAGAGAGAGAGAGAGAGACAGAGATGATTTCACACAGACGTCCAGAGATGTGTGCTCAGAACAGCTCATGGATCTGAAAGTTATCCCTTAAATCATATATAAGTCCGTAAATTTTGTTCAAAGTTAAAACTGCAGGCTAGTGAATGCACTGTTTTTGGTTCACTTCCTGTTTTTGGGTCGGATCGCGTTCTCACCTAAAGTGAATCGAACTCTAGTTCACTTGGAAGAGAACCAAGACCCCCGTTTTAAGGCAGACCAGAGTTTGTTTATTTGGTCTACACCAGAGTTCGAATGAGCTTTCACACCAACCCAAAACAACTGGAATATCCGACCAAACTCTCCAGGGTTTCGGTTTAAATGGACTTAACTGCTCAAGTGCAAAAGCAACCAAAATATTTAGCCAACTGACATGACAGTGGTATCGACCTTCTCATCTAAATCTTGGCAAACAAGCAAATAAGCGTATTTTCCCAAAATGTTGAATTATCCCTTTTAGCTGTAGCCCAAAAGACTCACCAGGTTGGTCTTTAAATATTGATGGATGTTTCATGGACAGTTATGGCAGGGTAATAATTTTACCGTTCGTCTTCATTTTCTCTTTCAGATAAGTTTGACTAATGTGTTGGTGTGTGTACCTGTTTGATTGTTGAAGCGCTCGTGCTTGTTTTGATGCTGCTGTGTTTGCAGCTCTTTGGTGAGTACAATGTCACCATAAAATCGATGGCCCAAGCTATGAAAAAACAACAACTAGTCATTACAATGTTATTATGACTAATAGAACTCTGATCCTTTGACTGCCTCATCAGCTGTCAAACATTGGAAAACCCCTTACTCCAAACATGAATCACAGTACACTGAGCCTTCCCAAAAGCCGTTGTTTTTCCTCTGCTGATTTGTAAAAAGCCCCAACTACAAGACACCCACGGATAACTACTGCTGCTTTCTTTGTCACAGTAGCATGCTGATAAAAATAAAAGTCAAAAGATACCCGCTCTCACCTTGATGTGGCGCCTCTGGAGAGCGTGATTAAGGCAGCCTCCAAACTAGCTGTGTTTTGTACAGCTGGAACTTAGATATTGTGTCTTCATTATAATCCACACAGGGCTCAGGGGGCAGCATTGTTTAGGGAGGCAGTGTGCGTCTCTTAAGGCTAATCTGCAGAAGCACCAGCAGGGGCAGACTGTCTGGGCAGCATGTCCATGCATTCTCCTGTTAGACAACAGCCTTCGTCAAGAGGTGAAGATAAGGACACATTGATTATAAAACTAAAAAGAAACCAATACCCACCTCTTGGGATTGCAAATGTTCTTTGAAACATACAGTTAGTGACCTGGAGGATGGAAGTTGGGATACTGCTTAACACATCACAGCTCAGCGTTTCTACCCTCTCAGCAAGCCAGCTGCTAATTAAATTCCTAATATCAGGAGTCACTCAACATCTTGGTGAAAGGTGTATTTTGTTTGTATTTGCAAAAGTACACTGTTTGGGAACAGTGCTTGTTAAAAAATGTATGAGGATTTAATGCAGTATGCTGCTATCCTGGCCAGTGATGACAGTGCATAGTTCCTCTGAAATAAACTTTCAAAGTTGATTAGTGCATGAAAAGAAGCTGTGTATGTAGTGCTTTAGAGGAGTCTTGATAAGGCTGGAACAGAGAGCAAAAAGCCCTGGGCCACAGTACGTTTTCAATGATGCAATTAACTATCTCTTAATACATGTATATCTTATGATTCGAAAAGCCAGACAGGTCAATTATAGCCGCCAGCTAAAACTAGTTGAAGTGAGGTTGTGCATTGTGGTCCCTTAGTTGATATGCTACAGTTTAATTCTGATGAAGTTACTCCACATGGCCCTTAGTGTGAACTCACCTGAACTCCCAGACTCATGCTGTCACACAAACATGAGAAGCCCAACACTGATGTTGGATGAAGTTCTAGCTCTCAGACAGCATTCCAGTTCATCCCAAAGGATGGGCTTGAGGTCAGGGATCATGTGCTTCCACAGCAAACTGGGAAAACCATTTCTGTATGGACCTGACTATGTGCATGGAGCCATTGTCATGTTGAAACAGAAACACAAACTGTTGCCATGAGGTTTAAAGCACATCATTGCCTAAAACACCATTGTATGCAGAGGCACTGAGACTTCCCTTAAAGAGGCCTAAACCAAACATGAATACAGCCCCAGACTGAAGGTACACAATAGTATTTGGACAGGACTTTTCATATACTTGACTACATAGCGTAAAACTAAGATTCTGGATTTAACCTCAAGTATTGATACTACCAATACTAAGTCTTGTTTTGACTATCAAAGATCAACAGGATTGATTCCAATACAATGGATCAGTTTCCTGTTAGAGCTCATGCTGGGCACACTGAAACTCCTCTTAGTACTGCTTTCATTGCTTCCCTGTTGCTGTTGTGTGCATGCATTGACGCACCTTATTAGGTTGGATAATTCCCAAAAAAATATTGATTTACCATAAAAATAGGTCTAATTTTATGGTCATCACCAACCCTTACTGTATGCCAAGGACAGCAAAGAGAGATTATGTTGCCTACTTAACCAAGAAAGCTAGCTGACCATGTCAGAGTATTTGGAGTTTTTCATGTCATCTCAATTTCAAGCACAATCTAACACTGCTGCTAGAATATTTGATCCCAACTAAAAAAGAGTGAAAAATTACCAGATCAGGTGATGATGAATCAGAATAAATAGCATCTCTATTAGAGCTGCTCATAGTCTAAGATGCAGCTCACCAGGTTTCATGATATCACACAGCGGGGTTAAGGGGGAGGATGATGAGCGAAAAGTAATATGTGAATCTCATATTTCTCTCTCTCACCAATTTACACTGACTTTCCCACTCAGTCACAGAGAGCACTGCCTTCTACTGTATATAAGCAGTAATAACCTTGAACATATCTTCTGCTTTATTAATGCAGCTCAGTCAGGACTGAGCTCATTTGAGGCAGAGCCAGCGACTGATTACCTTGTCAGGAAACCTCGGCTCAGCAGTCGCAGCATGTGGGAACCTTAAAGGCGTATAGTATGTATGCTCACACAGAACATGTTTCCTGTATATTATTCATGGAGCATGTTTGAGTTTGTAGTTGTTGGTCAGTTTCTGAATTGTTGGTTTGTGCAACATTTTGATCAAGAGAAAGTTATTTTTCCAACTACTCGCCAGATTGCTGTGAAATTTGAATATTGTGACCTCACTTTTACTAATTCAACACCATCTGGCCAAACTTTATACAAGAAAAATATCAACATTTAATGTGCAGATTGTCATGAAATTTACTGTGCACGGAGGGGGGGGGGCACCATTGCCTAAAGGGCTCGATAAAAGGTTGTTAACCTTAACCCACTGTCTGCTTCCCTACAGGAAGCTCTAGGTCCAGTGGCATATGCAGGGGCAGATGTTCATATCCATCAAGGGTCAGGGTTCTCCAGGAGTTGTAGTACATGATAGCCTGGGTAAACCCTGACGAACTTCCGGCAAATTTGAGATTTGCTCTGCAAGTCTCAGTTACAGCTGAGAAGGGTCTGGTGTCAACCAGGCTAAGTACATGAGGAAGAGCAGCTAGGATGGCATCCTCAGCAGATAGGTTGGTGCGCTAGGCAAATGACAATGAATGGTATCAATGAATTGGATGGAGGGAATGTTTTTCCTCATGATTTAAAGCCAATGTTGGTAATTGGAAGTAAACTGTAAGTTAAGAGCGGTTTCCTATGTCAAAGCCATAAACTGTTGTCCACTCCAATTTATTTTTTCAACTGGGCCACAGCCATCAATGGGAAAAACACCACACCTATTTCGCTGCCAAAATAAATCTGAGATGTGAGCAGTATTTGGAGGTCTGGAACCAGGATAGACATCTCAGGTTAAAATGTCAAAGATGTACACAACATATAGTTAACATGCATATTGTCATAATAGTTTCTGAGCACAATCATTTTGGTATGGCATGTCGTATGATCTAGTTTGTGTTGTTTGACATAATTACATGCCAACCATGCTTTAATGTGGCAAACATATTTCCACAATAGTAGTAGTAGTAGTAGTAGTAATGCCATATTCCTAGATATGACCAATGTTCCTTTCCAGTGGGCCTGTGAAGGTTTGGAAGCTGTAACCTTGCAGCCTGAGCAGCTCCGGCCTTCTGAGGAGCAGAGGGGCTGATCAGCAGTGTCACTCTGACAGCAGAGTGTGAGTGGCCGCCACTGCTGCCCTTTATTAGTGATAACTTGAAACAGAGCAGCACTGAAATCATGTTGGCGCTGACCTTCACCTTGACCAGGAATGCACACAAGATGTTATTAACTCCTTGGGGAAGAGGGATGGGGCTCTGTATGGATGTGTTGTGACACAGAGCTCATCACAGGTGTAATATTTCCCTCAGCAAAATTGCCATACGGAGAATATGAGGATGTTCTGCTTTCAATATGGAAGTGAAAACTGCTGGCTTTTTTATGATTACAACAACATGGTTGAGATGGGAGGGGAAGGGGGCCATGAGCGGTAAATAAAGGAAGGACATGAGGCTACAGAATATAGATGAGCTAGTAAACAGTTGTTGGCTCTGCCTGTAATGACAGTTTGTCATCATTTCAATAGGTGCAGCTGAAACCACATGCAGCTAAAATGACAAATTCTGCTTTGACTCTGGAAATTGGTCTGACTGAATGGCGGAGGAAGTGGTCGCCCAGAGCCGAGGGCTGAGGATGTGGATCTTAAACTGTATCAAAGAGCGAAGGGGCTCCTGGAAAATCTCTTGCCGAGCCAGAGAAAATTAACCTGCAAGAGTCCAGTCTCCATTACTGCAGCACTGGCAGAGGGTCACCATCTGGCAGAGATCTATTGCACAATTACCTGAGGCGCTACAGTGACTGTCTGCAAAATAAAGGCCCTCAGATGGGAGCAGCTGAATTCTATAACCAGAAGCTGTTCTAAAAATACAATATATAAAGTACTTTTTGAAAGCACCCATTTTACTGCAAACTTATAGCATCAAAGCAATTGATTGCCTTGCTGTTGCTATTGCTTCATTGTGGTTTGGAATTAAATGACTTGTGATACATTTTCTGTTTACGTCTTGGCAATTACAGGTCTGACAGCAACACAATGTTTCATTTTTACTTGGAAACATTTTACAAACTAGAGAAGCATTTCCTTAAAAAAAAGTGTGTGATTGCTGTGTGCATTGATGCTGATTGGCTTCGACTTTATAATCACATGAAAATGCATTGACTGAGTTATAAATGCAATGGGAGTGAATAGACATCCACAGTATTTAATGCACCATATAACTTATAATAATAACTTTCATAACTGTACATGCCATTATAAAAAAACGTCTCTGTCTGAGAAAGTCTTTTGTATGTTAGAAGGAAGTAAATTATTTCTTTCTTTATAGATTAGTTGTGCAGTCTTAAAATTGCACCGGGTCAATGAACTGCAGAGCCTGTGACTTTAAAAACAGATTGTTAGTGAGTTTGTGATATCCTACATCATAACATAATGATGACAATATGACATAATACAAGTTAAAACTGACAACTTTTCAAGAATGAGTTGTTTAAGAATGACTTGAATACTACATAAGAAAAGACAAAGTTTTATCCATGGCACACATTCAGGGTCATACATTAAGGGGATGAGAAGCCTCAGATGCTGTCAAAAGGTCTGAAAGACAAAGTATTTCCCAAAGTAAACCTTTCTGAGGGAACACGACAGTTCTTTATGCCTCACTGGTAAGCCAGATTTGCCAAGTATGTCATGCTGGAAATTTGTGGTCTGAAACCTTATCCTCTGCAATCTGTGTCAGTCAAATCTATTTGACAAGTGGCATTTGAGACAGAGAGCTTATTTCTTTGTTTTTCAAAATCACAAAACTGTTTAGTCAGAAAGGAAAGGTTTTTTTTGTGAGCAAGGTAGGAAAACAATATGGCTGTACCAACTGACAAGTCTTTATCAGGTGTCTGTCAAAATGTTTTGCAGCTAAAATACGACCAAATGCAACGCGCCATTAAATAATGTTCTTGGTGACAAGTTGTTGATGGAAATATCAAGCAGATAAAGACTGGGAAAAGGGCAAAATAGATTGTGTTTCAACAAATTATCATTTACTTTCCAAGTGTTTTGAATTCAAACACGGAGTTTCAATATATAAAAGAGACTAATATGCAATATACTGTATATAATACAACCCCAAATCAGAAAAAGTTGGGACAGTATGGAAAACACACATAATAAAGAAAGTAGTTTTTATTTGTGTTTTCCATACTGTCCCAACTTTTTCTGATTTGGGGTTGTATAATATAATCAATAAAATAAGAGATACAACTTAAATGATCACCTAAGTAAATTCATGTTCCAGCAGCACAGAGACTGAGCTGAGAGGTTAGATAACAGATGGAGAAATCTTTAAATTAGATAAATAAAAAAATAAATAAGAAATTAAACAAGATATGTTTTGTGCTCTTGGACGGTGCTCAGCTCCGTCCAAGATGATTGTGATTGGTTTAAAGAAATGCCAATAAACCAGAGCACGTTTTTCTCCCATCCTGGAATGCTGTGTGAACTAGCCAGACCCTCCTTCGTAAACGCTGTGGAGGAAGGTCTGGCAATGCTGGATTATGTACTCTATAGCTGACTGGAATGAAGTCTCTCTGGTTCTGTCTGACAGGATGATACTCTACCTCTAAAACACCTCAATGTTTTTATGGTTTTCAGTGTCAATATGGACAAGCTCCACAAGCTCCCATTAAGTCACCCACCAGCCGGAGCGTTTAATGGCGCGGTGCAGTGCATTCTGGTAGTTGTAGGTTTTCTATCTTTTGAGCGATAGGGAATATCACAGCTTCTTTTCTCTGGTCCATTCTACTGCAGAGACTAGGTTTATGAAAAGACCCTCTTTCCAGCAATAAAATACTTCTTTAAGCTGGCAGCTAAACATTTGGGCTTGCGCTTTAACTCCGAGCTGATGTTGAGTGGGCAAGGGAAAGGGTTTGTAAAAATCCTGCTTTCTCCAGCTCCAGGGATATTTCAAACATGATTTTTCTTTCACAAGGTGATCTTACAAAAAGGAGAACACGCCCCCCTTATCTTCTCATGTAGATTATTGTAAGACATTATATTTCACTCATAGCTTAAATAGCATACACCATTAACAACTGGTACTAAATACAGCAGCATAGCTTTTATTCAGATGTACACACATCACTTTTGTTGATTTGTCATGACATTTGCTTTGAAGATTATTGTCCCCTTCAGGATGAGGTGTACCCTGATCTATAGCATCATCAGGTCAACATGTTAATATATTTAGTTTTTATGATGAAATACCCACAAAACTAATGACAATCCCATAAGCCTCAGCTGTACGCTGTGTTTGGTGCTACTTGTATTAGCATGCTAACACAGTAAGATGGGGAACATGGTAAATATTACACCTGGGCATGTGGTGTTAGTGGTAAGAGGGGGTCCACAGAGACATTTTGCCCAGGGCCAGCCCACAACTCACACTAACACATCATCTGCTTCTTAAAGGCTTTATGACAAAACTGTGGAACCCCCACAGTAGCATATAGAAAATAAGCCTTATTGAAACTAAGCTTTTCTCTTCAGCCACTTCAAAGCTGATTAATGCAAATTGATGGGTTTAATACCATACTTTAAACCACTGCTAAATCCCTATGCATGGCATTTATGATTCACAATGTTCATTATCTCTGTATTTAATGGCTTTCTTTCTATATGAGCTTTATTTTGGTTAAAAACAAAGGTGATTATTTCATCTAAAGTTTACAAATCTTGAAATAAACATTTAAGTAATTATATTAGGAGTTAAAATGTAATGCCATCAATCATTTTATCAGAGCAGATGACACATTCATCAAACAGTTGTGATCTTATTTTGAAATGAAGCTCTTCTCAGGTTGTCTTGTTATATTACAACCAATACAATTTGTGGCCAACACTAAGAACATAATACAGAGTTGTTAAAAGAACGAATTTTCCTTTCAATATAACTTGCCAACAGCAAGATCATATTTTGTTCCAGATATGTCCTTTTCTATTCTTGGAGTCTAAGATAACTTTCACATGGCCAGTTCTCTAATGGACCAATGGCTGTATGAGGCAGCTGGCTGTAGTTGCTAGGAGATTTGTGATGCACCTCAAATCCTCAAGTGCTGATTAAAAAACATTTTTATCTTAAGTAAGAAGAAAATAGTTGTTCGCCAAAGTAATAGTTCCATGAATGACACCTCTCTTGTATGTGGATCCTGGTTGTTTTGCCTCATTTTTCCTGATAAAAGTCATGCAGGTTAAATGTGGGCAGTACTCAAACTTACAGTACAGTAAGACAGAACAGGTCCCAGTTCCCCAGCAGTTGGGAGTTGACGTGGCACTGCTTTCTGTGGAAACAGTGGAGCATGAAAAGCTCTCTCCCCAGGCTACAGGCACAGAAGAATGTCAGGGAGAAGGAGTGTGTTCTGTCTGGCCACATGGTGCCACAGGAGAGGCGTCTTCTTTGAGGGAGTTGAGTCAGTATGTGGAACAAACTCACAGCGAAGAGCACCTGAGTATTACTGCAACAGGCCAGCCACAACAAGACTGGCAGGCTGTTCTTAAATTGGACTTGTATTAACTCTTGCTAGCTTGTTTCTTTTTAATGTGAGAGTCCATTAGGAATCAGCTTACCCACCATACACAAAAAGGTGAGGCTTCTACTGCTTTCTGAAATGCCCTTACCCACTGCGAGCTACGGTAAACCCTTCCCCTTGTGTGCAGTTTTAACTGTCCACTCAAGTATACTTAAGCATTATCAAGATGGTTTGATAATAAACAGTGCCAATCGGCATGTCAAAGTTCAACTTAAAAAATTAAGATTAGTTTGAAGTAACTTCATCCCCACAAGTGAATCTGCCGATTTTGTTGATTCCCTTAAAATGAATAGATTCATTTTTGCTCTTTTAAATGCTGGTGTGACCAGCCCTTTAGATCTTAGCAAACACATAGAGAGAAAATGAGATGAAAGAACAAACAGGAGGAAGAGGACAAGGGCTCAACACCAAAGTTAATTTCTTGGTATTGGAGAATTCTTCCAAAGCCCAAATTATGTTGATATGCAGCAGTTGTTGAAGCCCCTACATGTAGGATTTGACCATTTTGAACTTTGGTGACTCCTAGTGGCAGTTGGAAAAAATACTCTGAAGGTAGGCACACAGCGACAGTATCTGATGGGCTTTAATACACTCTACTTTGCATACTATGTTTGGACTCCAGCTCTGCCTCCAAATAATTTCAGTTCATATTGGGTAATTCTACACAAGAAGCAATGCTAATGTTTTGTGACCTTCACAGTCAACAATTAGTAGACCTTTTGCACACATTTTAACTTGTCAAACGCAGATGTAACTAATAACATCATCAAGTGCTCCCTTGCATTGCCATCATAAACGTTAGTTACAGGCTATAAAGATACAGGTTGGTAAGATTCATTCAGAAAGCAAAATCACATATTATAGTACAAGATGGGCAGGGACACTGGTGATGCAAAGGGGAGAAGAGGTGGTGAACCACTGAGATGACAGGGTATCTAATCTCTGCCAAATAAAACAGGCTTCTTGCGAGTCCATGTAACTTTTGTTTAGCAGCTGTGGTTTGGTTGTAGATGGGCCATGTAAACAAACCCAATACTAAAAAGGCACCAAAGTAAACTTTTCCATTATGGCTTGGAATGTGTGATCACACCCAGAGCTCTGAAAGATAGAAACACGAGGGAATCAGCTGAAGAGAACAAGTTTTGTATGACTGGCAAGGTACGAGGTTCTGAGTCATACCCATGATACATTGCAATTGGATTAGCTCACAGTACCTCCATCATTCTCCTCATGAGTTGTTCTGTGAGGCAGGACTCAACATCATTGCACCTGAGTATTTGCAGGTGATACATTATTCCATACATGGTGCAAATATAGAGGCATTAGAGAAACAGTTATTCCATTAACCCATGCTTCCTTTTTTCTTGTTCTTCCATTTCCTGTCTGTGCAGAGGGGACAGAGCTCAGTGCAGTTTATCTGAAATATAGATGTCTGTTTGTTCCTCGAAGGCAGGACTCCTTACTAAACCTGACTCCACACTATCTGGGTCATGTTGATGATTAATGAGGAACGCCGCAGTGCATTCTCACATATTGACACATCTGCACACATCAAAATGTCTAGAGATATTACAATATGTCTCCAGTCAGAGTTACAAGGTGTGTATGATTGCCTTTAAATTGGTTTTATAGTGGCTCTTTATTCCTGCCTAGATGTTCGACACCACTTATTCCAGGCATCAAGTGTGAACAATTGCTACAGTTTTCTTCTCTTCTTTTTTTTGTGACGAGACTTAGGGCAAATTTAACTCACATACACAAGCTCCTCAGTCATGGGACAATGGACACAGCAGGCTTTTGGGCTCAAACCTCCCTTCATCCATGACCTGAGAACAATCCTCCCCTCTCCCCCCCTCGACCCAGGAGACAGTGAGCAGGGTAGCAGGCCCGTTCACACATGCAGTCCTTCCTCTGCTCCAGGACGTCTGATGTGCTCAGTGATTCACCCTGCACTAGCTTACAAACATCAGACCAGGTCACTCTCCAGAACAACTTGCAACATTGCTGGCTTTGGTCTCTTCATGGAATTTGTTAATAATAAGAAAAATAAAGGATACCACCACGAATAATGGTTTTCACTGGGACCATTAATGTGGTAGAAATAAATCTAAATAAAGTTGCAAATGCTAGTGTTGTTTTCGTCAACGAAAATTATGACTAAATATCGTCGTCAACGAATCTTTATCACGTGATGAAGACGAGACGCAACGTAAATGCTAGTCATGTGACGATGACTATAATTAAATGTATAATGCAATATTGTTGACGAATAAAAACGAGACTAAATGTGGTTTACAAAATAAAAACTATGCTAAAATGTCTCTTCATTTTCATTGACCAAAACGAGACGAGACAAAATGTTATAAGGTTATTTTGTCTCGTTTAGTCGCGTTATTATTATTATTATTATTTGCAGTATTTCTGTCCCCTGTGTCTTCAGGGGCTTCATCAGGTCGCCTTCGGGTCGCACTGCGCAGACGCAGGCGACATTACTTCCTCAAGCCCTGTCGCCGCTTTATTTAATTTAGAAGATGCAGCGGTGAGTTAGAGAGTGAGACGAGTGTAAATGACAACTAAATTAAGTCTGACACAGAGAAAGCTGGGACCGTGGCCACTTTCATTACATAGAAGTGGAAAAGAAAACGGAATGTGTTGTGGAAAAAAGATGGAGAGAAATGCGGCCACAAAATCACAGGAACAAACACCAGGAACCTTAAGAGACATCTCAAGCCATTCCATAATAAGTCAAGACATTAACGTAATGTTACTTTCTATTTTAGAAAGCTAATGCTAACTCATGAGGCTGTGGTTAATGTGTCTCATTTTAATGTTAGCTTTAGACGTTAGCCACTGGAGCTGAAAACGACTGAGACAAACGTGTGTGTGTGTGTTTGAGAGAGTGTGTGGGTTCTTGGCCAACATTTTGGTTTTGTCTATACTACTAGATACTTATACTACATTGAGTGGATTAAATAGAATTTTCATTGACTAAAACTATACTAAATGTCATCAGTTTTCGTCGACTAAAACTAGACTAAAATAGTCATGGATAATTCTGACTAAAATAAGACTAAAATGCTCAGACTTTTAGTCGACTGAAACTTGACTAGACTAAAAAGAGTATGAACGTGACTAAAACTAATAAAAACTAAAATGATAGCTTGACACAAAGACTAGACTAAAACTAAAATGTACACAGGCTGCCAAAATCAACCCTAGCACAAACTGTTGGCATGCGAGATATCACTGATATCACTTTTTAAAACCAAGCCTTTAAAGCCGGGGTCTTCAATGTTTTTTAAGCCAAGGACCCCGGGTTTTGTGTAAATCAGACTAATTGTTGGCAAGATGCACAACACTTCCTGTTTTAACTGCAACCTACAGTAAATTGGTTGCCTATAAGTTCTGCATTTTGAAGGTTATCAAAATTATTTATATATCTATATATCATGTGGGTCCAGCGATACTACATGCAAATTTCCGTGCAGATCAGACTCACAGCCTAGGAGGAGTCCTCAAAATTATGTTTTGCATATAGAAAATAAACAAATCATCCACTCTGGACACATACAAATGTATATATCATACATATCAGCAAGTAAAGTCACTTACAGTCATTGGCCTGGATGGATTTCATGCTTACACAGACCACCTCACAATCTGTGATGACCAGTAGCTCAAAGATTTAATGAGCTCTCTCGCAATGATGACATCATACACCAGCGTGTCACAGAGCCATGCAACAGAGAGTCTTGTCAGCACCATGTCACACTTAATAAGCCTCTCTGCTGGCCTTTCCAGAGATTTGAGCAACTGTCAAAGTGTTGACAACATGCAAAACTGCAGAAAAGTGTCAGGAAACAAATTCAATTTATGCATTCTGGAGTTATTATTATGCATGAAGAGAGATGGTGCCTTGGCTTGCTAGGAGCTTATGCAGCACTGAGACCCAACCAAGCAGCGAGAAGAGCAGCAACCTTCCTGTGTAGCTGCTGCATGACAGCTGTATCCCTCTAGGTCAGGGGTCACCAACACGGTGCCCACGGGCACCAGGTAGCCCCCAAGGACCACATGATTAGCCCTCAGGCCTGTTCTAAAAATGAAAATTGATATTATCTGTTTCCCACCTTGGTAAGTCATTGTTGATAATTATTGTGAGAAATCATTAACATGATCAGTGTCTTCACATAGATTAGTATCATTAATCATTAATAATCATATATAACTAAAGGCAAACTGAGCAAATTTGTTATTTCAGAAGAGTGTATCAAACTGGTAGCCCTTCGTATGACTCAATACCCATGAAGTAGCTCTCAGTTTCAAAAAGGTTGGTGACCCCTGCTCTAGGTCATATTCCTATATGTTAACATGTCATCACGAGTCACCGCTGGGCTGACACAGTTGGGGAGGTAGGAACTAAGAAAAAAGTGACACACACACTCTGGCTCAAAATGCATTCTTTTATTTTATTAATAGAGAGATGCATATGGAGCCAGATTGTGCAACAAGTTTTTCTTACTTCTAAGTCTACTTCCAGTGATCAGCACCTCACTACAAACCTTTGCATGCGTTACGTTTCTATATTACAGTTGAGGAGATCTATTAGTTTGTGTATTTTTTTGGCATTTGACTTTTTTATTCTGCTAGAGTCAGGAAAGACAGGGAAGAGAGAGGCCTGGGCCGGACTCTTACCCTGGCCGCTGCAATGGGTATGCGCTCTACCCGGTGAGCCCATTTTCTTTTTGATAGTGCACTTTCCTGAGCCTCAGGGCCATCATGGTGTTATGACTGTTTCAAATATATTTGACATTCCCACCAGTGTAATAAAAGTGTGAAAAGGATGAAGACTGCTGACATTTATGGTAATAAAAAAGAGTAGCGGGCAATGCTCTGTATGTGTTTGACCTCATCTCAGGAAGGGAGTTGACTATGCATTGCTTTTTGAAGTGGCCAGGTAAATGAAAGGCAACTGGTAAACCAATAAGGTAGAGAGGTGCTCTCAGACTGAGACATGTTGTTTGAGGTTGAGGAAGCGGAACAAAAGAATGACATTCTGCTAGTCGCAAACAAAAAAGACATTTGTAATCCCTGCTATCACCAACAGGATGAAAAAGTAAATCAGAGAGCACGCATGACCTGCCTCACAAGGTAGAGGGCTTACAGCATGTCCTTCAAGACTTCAAGGCAAAGAGCTCATTCCAGCTCTTACATACACACTGAGGATACTGATTCAGCCACCAACTTAAAAGGAAATGCTGGTTTCTTAGAACCATTTTATTCATGTCTATAGTTTCTAACAACACTGTACTCACTAAGTACCTTAAAATGCTGACATCAGGGAACGCAGCAACCTGTTGCCAGAACCAACGTCATGACTGTATGGTTCTGCAAATCCCAGAATTAATGTCCAATGCCAACGTTTTTACAATGATTATGGCACACAAATAATAGATCAGTCACTACTGACCCCCGGTGTCCTGCCCACTGTTAAAGTGAAGTTTGCACACCAACTAATTGGTCTATATCATTGTCAGTTAGTTTACGACGTTCCACATTGTGTCCGTTGCCGCCGGAAATTCGGACGGATGTCCTTCATTTTGGTAGATTTGGCAAGGTTATGGTATGTTTAGGTAGCTAAAACACTTGGATAAAGATGGAAAAGATTGGTTATAGTTGGACGTAAACTCTAGTCTCCTGCATAAAAGTCAGAACTGCTACACACCCAACCACCACGCCAACCTCTGCACCCTTTGCCAAAGCTAAAAAAAAAGACAGCAAACCTGAATTTTTTACTTTAAGTTCCTAAAATCACAAAAGAAACAGCAGTACCCTTTTCAAGTCTGCTCCTAAATATTTGAAGATAGTGTTAATTTTGTCACCTATTTTTAATTTAGTCTTAGTCTTGTGTCAAATGTCCTTAGTTTAGTTAGTTTTAATCATATTTAGTCATTCACATATCTTTTTTTGTTAGTCAAGTTTTAGTTGACTAAAAATCTCGTCATTTTATAGTTTTAGTCAAAAGAGAACTCAATATATCTTAGTCAAGTTTTAGTCAAAACATTTTAGTCTTTTTTTAAATGACAAATTATTTCTGAGGTTATTTCTGATAAGCATTTCAGTCAAATAGTTATATAAAAATAAATTATATAAAGTTATATAAATATCGAGCCTCTTCCTTATTTCACCAGTAAATTCCTGTTAAAGGACAAAAACAACCACTGAATGGGAAAATGGTATTTTATAAAAAATATTGAACGCAGCACGATGCTGGCGAGGCGAGTTTGAAGTGAACGCAACATCTGTGTAGCTGCAGACTGTCGTACGTCCCCCCCGGTTGGAATCCTCCACAGTGAAATACAGACACGTTTACACCGTTTAGCATGCAGCGATGTTTCGGTTGCCTCTAACGTCCGTTTAGGAGCATCGGAGAGAAGCGCAGGCATTTAAGTGGCACCAAAATCCGCATTGCTATTCGGTCCGGTAGATAACGGTCGTTAATAATTTAATAATAATAATAATAATAATAATAATAATTTATACTGTTTATTGATCCCCAGTGGGGAAATTACAATTAACACTCTGTTTTTGTTAGAAATCACTACACACAGGCCTGATATAAACACGCATGCTCAGGACCTATTCATGCACAAATGGAAGGCACCGGTCGGGGCCGTATTAGCACCGGGTCTCGGTACCCAACCCTAGTAACAGCTGACTATTCTATTTGATGATGGAAAAGTAGAGACGATTGTAGACGAAAATGAAGAGAGATTTTATCTTAGTTTTTATTTTATGCAAAACATTTTAGTCTCGTCTGTTTTCGTCAACAATAATGCATGTTATTTAGTCTTAGTCAGTGTTTTTGGACATTGGCGCAGTCTCGTCATCGTCTCATCTTAGACATGGAAAAAAGGTCGTTGACGAAAATATTTAAATATAAATATTCTCGTCTGCTCTGACGAAATGAACACTAGTTGAAGATATGTCTGTGTATATTGTTTCGTGCTAAAATGTGGTGGATTGTTACATCTTCCTCTCTTGTCCCAGTAATATCTGAGAGGACTGAAATGAAATGACTGATCTGCAGAGCCAAACGCTTCTTGACACTAAGGGGGTGAGAAGGTATAAAATAGGAATGAAGAAGTTGCTTGCTGTTAAGAAATGCGAGCTTGCATTTGCTTTGAAATGATTGAAAAATTACTTGTTTTTGTAATTGTAAACATTCACTTTCTTCTTCGTCAGTGGATAACTCAAAAGACTACTCAAAGGGAACATGTTGCAGGAGATGCTTGTGAACTATGCACAGTAAATGACAGAATCAAGACCTATTCAGATCCAAAGAGAAAGCATCTGTGGAGCTCTGATGTAATTTTCTCTTTCTCATGGGCTCTTGACTGCATCTAATACTAAAAAGATGTACTCAGAGTTGTGTGAGTGCAGCACACACTATTCAAGGTCCTCAAGGAGAAATTGTTATTGCTATACGCACTATGGAATCATGTGATAGACTAGATAAAGAGTGATTTATCCCGCGGGCTCTCCCCTTTCCTTTGACTCCAGCAGAACAATCACAGTAATTCTTCTGGATGTCCAGACTGTCACTTCTGTAATCAGGGCCTGCCACACTCCAGAGTGAGGAGCCCACTCTTTTGGAACATTCCACATTCAAGGTCCATTAGCTCCGAGCTGCTGCAGTGCTTCACTCTACTATAGCATGTCCTTGAAAGAAAACGGTTGGAGAACCGTGAAATGTTGGTCACATAATGGTGGGTTCTTGTTTGGGCCCTCCTTGAGACAGAGGTAGATATTACCACATTATGACTGATGCCATTAATCTCACCAAGCCCTGAAATGTGACGTGAGGCCCTCATGAACACTGAAGTGAAACATTCATTTGCTGTTTGAGCGGTAACTAGGTTAAATGGGCCTCGTGGCATTAATGGAGCCATCACTGCCGCAGTGAGGCATGACTTGGAGCTCTAGCAGAAATTATCTACACACCATTGAAAATGAAATGTGGTCTCTGTAGAATATGGTTTATCTCCACTTGTTACAAAAAAAAGTTAGATCCAGGTTAAGGCCATGATTGACTCTGAGGTGAAAGGAAAAATTCCACCTGCGGATACTCTCACACTGTTAGATATCATCAATTTGTGATGTTCAGTGTGACCCAGGAGTGATGAAGTGTGGTAATTTACCTTTTTTAGTAGAACCATGTTCTCTCAAGCTGCCTCATCTACCTTTACGTCATGTAGCGATTTCCTGCATTTCCCAGAATGGCTTTTGAGGATGCCCACAGAAAAGGCTTGTCTGTGTAGGTGGAGAGAAACTGTGCAGTATGTTTTTCCAGCTGTGATAAAGTCAGACTGGTGACAGAAGAAGTTACTGGGTCTGCTTCCAGAAGTTAAATACCAAAACCTGACACTCCATTGATATTTAAGTGGTATCAAAGTACACTATAGCTGCACTCAGGGTTCACTTCTGATCATCTGGTCATCAGGAGGAAGAAAATACTGCATTAAAACAGTACTGTTACATTGATAAAGTGTGTTAAAGTAATTGTTAACCTAAGATTAATGATGACACTGGATTGTGCAGACATTAATTTGGTAATTAAATGGTATATGGTGAAATTTCTGTATTGGTGTTTGATGCTAGTGTTTTTACCCTCAGTGTGTTCTGAGTGACAGTGTGTGTTATCTCAGTGAGGATTGTGCATAGTGTTTGGCTGCACTGAGCCTGTTTTGCAGGTGATGTGAACTGTTTAGCTCAGGTGACTGTTGGTAGTGCAGACTGTAGTTTGAGTTTTGCACATGTGACTCCAGTTGTGCCCACTGTCGTTTACCAATCGAAAAAAACTGTAATAATAATACATCAGATTTATATAGCGCTTTTTGAAGTCATGAAAGCCGTTTTACATACAAATAAAAATAAAACAGGTAGTATTCATTTTAATAAAGACCATAAATATAAGATTGCAAGACAGATTCAAACATGGGGGGTAGAGACTGAAATACCCATTTACAGTAGGTTGGCATCAGACCGGAGGCTTCTGGAGGGGGTGTGCTGTTGGAGAAGGTAAGAGAGGTGTCTGTGTGTGTGTGTGTGTGTGTGTGTGTGTGTGTGTGTGTGTGTGTGTGTGGTGTGTGTGTGTGTGTGTGTGTGTGTGTGTGTGTGTGTTGAGGGCTTTGTAGGTATGGGGTAGAATCGTGAATCCTTTATCCTGTGTTTAACCAACTGAGCCAGTGGAGGGCATGGTCAATGAGTATTTCTGCAGCAGTAAGGGACAGTGATGGTCCGAGGTGGGCAATGTTATGTCGAGATGTTATGGTAATAAAGGAACATGTCACCCAATGCAATAGTATGGCGCATTTATGTGTTTTTGGACAAACAATGGAGCTCTATGGCACAGAGGAAGAAGATTTATCAGGATTTGATACACACACAATTCTTGTAAAAGGGGGATTTTCTTTGTTGGTGTTGAAAAGGGGATCAACAACCTTATTTTTAGTTAAGGGAGAAAAGGCATATTTTTGTATTTTGGAGGAATAGACACTTTAAAGTGATAAATAAAACAGAATTCCCTCATCCTGCTGGACCTGGTCCACAGCCTTGCAGCAGCGTTCTGAACCAGTTGTAGACCGCCCAGGGACAACTTGCTGAGCCAGGTAAAAAGAGAATTGCAGTAGACTAGAATGGACGATATAAAAGCGTGAATGATCATCTCTAGCTCAAAATTGTGATAGAACAAACCTGAGTTCGGCAATTTTTCTTAATTGGAAGAAATATGTACGGGTCATGATTTGATATGTTGATCAAAATACATGGCTTTATCAAATGTAACACAGCTTTCTGAGATTAGACTGTAAAGCTGAAGAAAGGGACCTCAAACACTGAGCGTTCTTGGAAAGTGTACCATCTGAACCAATGATAAGGACCTCAGTCCTGTCTGCGTTGAGCTCTAAAAAGTTGTTTGTTCTCCAGTCCTTAATGGCAGTCAGACAATTTTGCAAAACAGTCAGTTTATCAATCTCCTCAGGCTTAAAAGAGACATATAATTGGAGATCATCAGCATAACAGTGATATGACATTCCTTTAATTGGCTAACAATTTGATCTTGTGAAAGCATATACAATGCAAATAATATAGGACCTAACACAAAACCCTGAGACACACCACAGGACAGGGCAGCAGTTTCAGACATGTAAGGAACCAAGTGACATCATCAGGATGCTGTGATCCACAGTATCAAAAGCTGCGCTAAGATCCAGCAGCACCAACACTGAGCTATCACCCACATCAGAAGACCTCATTATATTATTGGTCACAATGAGAAGAGTTTCAGTGTAATGCTTCTTACTGAAACCAGATTGGAATTTACCTAAAATTGTGTGTGCAGTCAATTCAGTGTGGCTTTAAACTGTATAAAAACTGGTTAAAAGTAAATTTCTGTCGGTGCTTCACAGGGTTAGGGTTACACACAGACACACAGCCACGCATAAATAAGCTATTCCATTGCAAACCAAGAGACACTTACTCTAAGGCATGGGTGTTTTTCTGGGCGTGATCACTCAGTAGAGATAATAATTAATGATAGTAGCAGTGGGTGAAAACGCTGCATCTTGCATGGTATTGCATAGATTCTGCAGTTTTAACTTGACATGACAGCCGAATGTATACATAGTGACTTGTGCTATAAAATAAATTATTTCAAGTAAAGCAAACAAATGAACAAACCTTGACCATATTTTACCTTTTGTACATTGAGCCTGCAAGGCAGATTTAGAAAATATATAAAGGCATTATTGCTGCATTTGTATTGCTATCTTTTCAGTTGAAATTGTGAGAAAAAAATGATCACCAGCAGCAGCTGGCCAACCTGAGAGAGACAACTGCAATAAGTGGCACTTAAGAACTGACAGAAGCAATTTGCTGTGTAAATGACAGACTTGCTCATTTTTAATCAGCGTAAAGGGTTTACTGGTTGCATGAATACTTGGAGCTGATCTCCTCTCTCCTGAAGCCTTGAATGGTCATGAAATATTTATTTTACTTTTCTCCAGATCTCAAAATCTAAGAAATAAAATCTCAAAATGCTTTTGTTATATCACACTGTTACTGGTGTTAATGGGATCTACATTGTGTTTTTCATTGTTTCCACTGTTGTTCACATTTCCACATAGCACAGTAAGTCAATACAAGTGAATGAGAGTGATGTGTTTTTGAGATTCTCACCACTGACAGTGATCTGATGACTTGGTGCAACATTGATGAGAATCTAGTTTCACTAGTGAGTCACAGAAACTCTCAGTGTCTTTCTTTCTGAAAATCTTATGTTTTTGCACTGTTAAGTAACATTGTTCTGTATTGTTTTACACTTGATTATAATGTTGCCTTCAAAAATCCTTGCATCATAAAAAAGTTGACATTTTGCAATTAATAAAATGATCTGTCCGTAAACTGTGTATGAGATGTTAGAGCTCAACTACAGTGATCTCTGCATAAGTTTAGCTGATTTCTACAGGACTAAACCATGTAAACCATGAGTTCCTAACCACGTCTGATTGTTAAAATATTTCCAAGGACCACCTTACCAAGACAATAAGGAGAAAAAAAACTAAATAAAACACTGAAAATAAACCAGGCTCTAAATATGTGTTATGCCACTGTCAGCTGTAACAACCAATTATAAATTATGAATTCAAATGTATTGTATTTAGAGTCAAATTTCCACACTACACACTTGAGCTTTTACTGGCACAGGGTTATCTGAACTTGTTGATTTAATTGTTAAATAAAAAAGAAATCAGTGATTTAAGTAAACAAAAGATTCTCAGCTGTTGTGCTGGTTTAAAGATACAGTATGTAAGTAGGTTTTATCTACTGTAGATAGTACTGGCAGGATAATCTCACTGCAGTTTATATTAGGCTGTTGCCCACATGGAAATCATGTTAATTAGGCTGGCATCATCTCTGGTTTCATTACAAAGTCACAGTGGACGTCTCCATCTGAGCTGTCAGTTGATGCAGGTCCATCCCTCCACCTTCCCCCATCACCCCCGGAGTAACCCGTCCTCCTGCCAGGTCTCTGTCAGTCCCCAGATACTGCAAGTGTTTCATCAGAGTGGTCAGCTCTGTGTCTCTAATCCCCCGCAGTGAGTGGGAGAAGCTAACGGAGCTAACTCTGTGATCCAGGATTACTGTAGGCCTGATCCCCTCCTCTCCTCAGCACAGTGCCTGGCCTTGTCACTCCGAGGTCGCTGCTGGTCAGCCTGCACAGCTAATCACCCATGGCCAGCAAAGTGATGCTGCTAAGCTCACTGATCGTGTAACCAGGTGAAAGTATAGAGAGAGGATTCACATTATGGTTGCATTGACAACTGTTTTTACTAGATGTAGAAACAGATGCGATTTTAACTGACTCAAATGACTTCAATGACAATCACCTGGCAAATCAAACAGATTTCAGATGTAACGTGTAGCTATAACACACAGGCTGTTATAGTCTGATAAGAGGGCTGTATTAAGAAACAAGTTTGACAGAGCCTAGTCTATATCCACAACGTTCCACTTTCGGGATTGCTCCGGTGCTGCCGGAAATTCTGCTGGATGTCCCTCTTTTCAGCTGGATGTCCGTCCCCTTCCTCTGTCTGTGTTGGTGTTCTAACCTCCGGTGGATTTGTGAGGACTATAGTTAACTGCTCCTCAGATCTCTGCAGGGTAAATCCAGACAGCTAGCTAGACTATCTGTCAAATCTGAGTTTTCTGTTACACGACTAAAACTACTTTTGAACGTACACATGTTCCACCAAAACCAGTTCCTTCCTGAGACTATTTTGCAGAGGCACCGTGGCTCCGTCCCGCGCTTAGCACTGCCCAAGATGATTGTGATTAGTGTAAAGAAATGCCAATAAACCAGATCACATTTTTCTCTTATCCAGGAATGCTGTGTGGACTAGCCAGACCTTCCTAAGCAGCTCTGTGGAGGAAGGTCTGGCTATGTGAAACTAGACAGAGCCAAGCGTTCTTTGCCAAGTAGTGTCAAATCATCATAGTAAAAGTTATCTCAGGGCACTTTACAGGTACACAAAGAACATGATAGCTTGTTAAAGTCGATGTCTCTTGGGTTTCCAGACAATATATATAGACAATACAGCTGTGTGATTTATAGAAGCTCATAGTTTAGCATGAGACCATTTTGGAAATGATTGCTGCTGTGAAATGACTGCTACTCTCAGAATAGCAGAAATGGCAGCTCAGGTCCCGTCAAAGTGTGCATGACGCTGAAAAAAATCAAAGTCTATGTTAAGGGTGATAAATAAAGGAGAAGGAGAACAAAGTGGGCGTAATGCTGCACACGTTTCCTCTTCCCTGGACCGGGGTCGCAGCACACTTTACAGCCTCGTGATGTGATAGGAAAATAATTGTCTGCAGCTGTGGAGTCCTCTCATTCATGTGTGTGTTTTTAAATATGCACTTTGTATAGTGTTAATGCGTTTGCTCTGTTTCATGCAAAATGTGCGCAGAAGGCTGTTGGAATAACAGCAGCAGTCTGAGGTGAGGTAATCGAATGGAAACTGCAGCACGGGCACCTCAGATACTTTATTCCCAGGGGCGTCACGGAGCATTTTTCCCCAGTCTAGAAATGGAAAGTTCCCCTCAGACTCCTGGGAATCACATCTGAAATTCATCCATCAGTTCTCTCTGGTGTATATAAATACCCATGTGGAGCAGTCACACACAGCTTTGTCCTATAATATGGGGCTCACAGATGGGAATGGATGGGCATGATTCAAATAGGTGGTAATGTGCTGCAAGCAAAGAGGTGCACCACTCTGTTTTCAGGCCTGCTTCCCCAAATAAAAGCAATCAGCAAAATATTAGGCTTGCTGATCCACATTTAGGGAGTGGGGAGCTGTCTCCCAACATGGCCTTCCTGTAAAGAGGTCTACTGAAGAAGGATGAATCACACAGGCACACATGCTGGCCTGCTCTACATGCTTCAGGAAGCAAGTTTTCTCTAAAGATTCTCTTTGTGGAAGGGATACTTTGACATTCCAGATTTACTTTTTCTGCATTAGGCTTTTGGAACAGGATGGGGAAAACATTAGTGTGCCATCCCTGAATGGGGAAGACAAACAATGTTAACAATCCCCTTTTAGCGTAGCTCAGAGGCAAATACACAAAACCTTTACACAAATAACAAGTGCTAAGAAAAGAAAATGTCAAGGTCTGCAGTTATTTGTTGCACTTTAAGTTGTTTAACCTTTAACGGCTGTGAATGAATCACAAAGCAGACAGACATTTAAAACAAATCAGCTGGTTGATTGGTATTTTTGTGACAAAAGTATAACAGAATAATAGCTTCAGGAAATGCCAGCTATGTATCTATCATAGAAAAACATTTACATTCCAAGCTTTCCCAGTCTTTAGAAACACATGGATGTAATGTTTGTGAGATCACCAGAGGGCTCTGAAGGAATGCTCTGTAAGCTGCTGCAGGTTTACTACTCACTGCCATCTTTGTCACTTACTAAAACCAGAAAAGTTTGATGTTCCGCTTCTATCTATCTACTGTTACTAAGAAGCAGAATTAGTGCGGAGGCACGGATGCTGAGAACTGGTTAATGGTTCCATACAAGATTTAGTGTTTTCAGGTTCTTTAAGTAGTTTACGCTGTTGGCAATTATGTTAGCATAAATCAACCATTTCATTGCCTTTGAAAAAAAATAGCACTTAGCAGATTTATGGCATCATAATCTGGGGCCTTTGTTTCCCCCCTCCCCCAGGGACATGTAAATCTGCAACAGTTAAAAGCTGCAGGCAGCATCAAATACTTTATTAGAAGGGAAACCTTAACATTGCACACAAATTCATTCACACATTGCAAATATGCATGCTAATCCAGCTGTTGAGAAGTTTTGTATGTGGAAATGGGGCAAACACATAACAATAGCAGTGTAGTGTGCCCAGAAATAAAAACGGGCTTTGATTCATGCCACACCATCATTCACGCTAGCTGGGCGAGTGACTCACTGTGCATTGCATGAAAAAGGATAACATGAAACAGTTATAAAGCTCAATCATACTAAATCATCATCATCATTCTTAGTTGCAGAGCACACTACTGACATACAGTCATCTTTTATCAACTGCAAATAAACTTTGCCAAAAGAATAGATCATTCCTACCTGTAATTAACATCATTCTATATTTGTAAGCTTTGTTTGGCATTCATCATACATAGTGGCACATAAAACTTTGTAGTGAATGATTGTCGTGTTGTGTACAGTGGACCAGAGAAAGATGGAGCGTTCGGACAATTCAAATTAATGCTAGGGGGACTTCTACAGGGACTTGATAACAAGCGTAAATTCAATCTACCCTTATTCTACACTTGCAAAACATTGTGGTGACAACTATTGATATCAGAATTTTCTAAATCAATACTGAATTGGGAAAATTTAGTCTATATCGACAACAATTAATTTAGGGGATAGCTCTGGTGCCACCGGACTATCTGTCCAATCTGAGTTTTCTGTTGCACGACTAAAACTACTTTTGAACGTACACATGTTCCACCAAAACAAGTTCCTTCCAGAGGTTATTTTGCAGAGGCACCATTATTGAGTCCAGGACTTAGCGCCGCCAAAGCAGATCTTTTTTCTCCTATCCTGGAATGCTGTGTGGACTAGCCAGACCTTCCTTCGCAGCGCTGTGGAGGGAGGTCTGGCAATAAAGATACTAGGAAAATGTATACTGCAATGGATTGATTCATGATGTTCATTTAGTAAATAATGGTCCCATTTATTTTAAAATAGACGATAAAGCAGGGGAGGTCCGTGTTCTTGTTTAAAACTTTTACCCTCTAACTGTGTGTTTTCACTTCATCAGAGTTAACTAGGTTAGGGTTATTAAGGATTATAAAGGATAATTAAACATGTATCCATTATTCACACACACACACACACACACACACACACACACACACACACACACACACACACACACACACACACACACACACCTCCCTCAATGCAAGGTCACAGTACAGGACAAACCAAGGTTCATTAACAAAGTTCACTTTTCACTTGCCAGACAGCAAAGTGTTGAACATCATGCGGGCAGTGTCTTTCCTCCCAAGATGTATTAGCAAAATCAAGAGCTGTAAAATAGCTTACAGCAGCCATCCAGGCATGTTTATTGTTGATCGGCACTGCCAGCACTACAGAGAGATATATTATGAGCCTGTCAAAACACTCTCACTCCATAGTCCCAGACTATGTCTACAAGCATGAGTGACTTTAACATCAAATGTCTGGCAATCGTCAAATAAAGAGGTGAGGACACTGTGGGTGTGTTTATACAAGACATGACCTCTGGGGATGAACTGCTGAAGTAGATCATTTTCTCAGGACTTGATTTTCCAACACACATCTACACCAAGCTGCATGGTGGAATGAGCTTCTTTTCTTTAGAAACGGTATGCACCTCAAACTGTTTATTTTTTTATTTATTTATAAATAAATGAAATTTAGGCATTTTTTTGTTCGTTTGGAAGAAGTAAAGAATAATATATATATATATAACATTTTTACCAGCTCTCCTCTTCTGAGTTTTGAGTGAAATCTACTTTGAGATATTAGTTAGCATTTAAACAATTCACACTTTAACAAACTAGTAACAACTGGGGCCTAGGTAAAGGGCCCCAAACAGCCATAGATCTATGATGTTTAGATATGAAAAACATTGTGCCCCAAAATAACTTACAGAATCCCACCAAAGCATTTACAAAATATGCAACCCAATTGTATACTACTGACTTACTGTGTACTAAAACATTGTACTACTACGTTTACCAGACAGACAATAATATTCATTAAAATATCCAGCGTTATGTCAGAGTTGAAAGCTCTGCCATGAACAGACGTGACGTAAATGAAGGTACATTGTGCTGATAATGCCTCTCTTTCACTTTGAGTCAACATTTTGAATGCAGGACAGTGTGGTATTAATAGTTTTACACCTCTAGTGTGTGGATGATTTTCCCTCTTTACGTCTAGCGTGATGTGACATGTAAGGAAAACTTCACTAGCTATTTTCATTGAAGACCGTGTAGAGATCCAGTTTGCTGTCTATTCATATGGAGCCAATACTGCAAGCCCCTCATTTGAAAACATGCATAATTGAAGTGAGGCTTTTATTTTCATCTGCTGCTGTTTGTTCCGCGGGGCAGCAGGAAGCCCGCCAGCACCGACACAGCTGTCTGTCTCAGGTGGATGTTTTCCATGATGTGACCTCACTGACTCATCAAAAGCTCAGAATAGCTGCTCCTATAGACAGTAGCAGTGTGATGTTAATGTGCCTTTGACAGATTCTGTGTAGTGATGTTTAATAAGTCTACTATAAAATGGCAGCTTTGCTGCCTGCATCTCAAAACTTCCACAGCAATAGCATGTATTATGATGCATTGCTCCATTGCAAATACTCTATTTAATTAAAAGGTTTATATCACCAGACGGGGGCCAATTTGCTTGTTTATGACATGTGGATATACAATAATTATAACGCTACCTAGATTTAATTCCGAGTAATAACACTGCATGGCATGCCTGAAGATACTGATGTCAAGAAATTGACATTTGCAAGGAAAGCATGCTGAAATATGTTACTGATGCTTTTATCTAGCTGATGTTGGCTTTGGAAAGCAAATGTTTGGTCATAAAATCAGCTAAAGGACAGTTTGCTTCACCAGCAATATATCAAACGGGGCGTTACAATGCAAGCACTCACTGGTGATCAAATTGACAAATGGAAACCATCCTGTCATTTGACACATGTTACAATGACTCCTATATCCTGACCTACAGATGATATGTAGTATAGACACAGTTAGGTCTCACAAGCTATTTTGGTGAAGTGCTGCTATATGACAATAATAGCTGTCATTATCATGTCACTTCATTATTATCCCATAACTCTCACATCATTGACTCCACAAGTTTGTCTAGCTGGCAGCTTTGGATGACACATGGACTCTCTGTGTATTTAAATCACTATGATTATGTCTTGGTTAAGGTTAGGGGAATATTGCGATCAGTGTTAGGGTTAGGACTACACCACTGCCATGGTTAAAAGAAACACAAATTAACTGTTGTCACAAAACAAAGAGTAGACTGCGGTGTTTGGTGTCAAAGTCACATGCTTTGCTGACTCAACCATCCACTCTGACATCCAACTTGACCTCCTCCCTCATTGCTTTGAGGCATTATAACATCATCGCAGGGACGATTATTACTCACGACCACAAGAGGTTGCTTGTGGGGGGGAAATGTAAACGGTTTGTTTTAAGCATTCAAATAATCAACCAAGCCTGTTGTTTTTCTGGTGAGGATTTCCTGCTCTTGATAGAGTTGAATCTTTGTGAAGGGCTTTCTAAATTGCTCTTCACCTGGCCCCTTGCTTCAGACCTTTTTGCCTTAGGAGAACCTACCAGGATCTATGGCCCCCAACAGCACAGCTGCCAGTGTCACATGGATACATACATAGTATCTACTAGTTTTCACAGATTATGGCATTTCACACAGCCATTTAAACAGCCTGAGTACTCGGATGGACCCGTGAGTTTAAAGCTTTTATTTACCTAAAGCAGTAGCATAACTAGTACTGGAGCAGTACTGCTGGCTGATTCTTTTTACCATGTGTAGCTGGGAGGTACTCTACCGTATGTTGTCTTTGAGCCAGAAGGCACATGCATAATTAAAATCCTTGAAACCACTAGAGAAATAACTCCACTGAGAGGGACAAAGCTCTAACAGGTATGGACAAGTTTCTATTTTAAAAAGCAGTATTTGTTTATGGGTCATTTTATTTAGCAAACCATTTTTTTTAAACAGTTGCATGATGGGTAAGACTCTCCACAGCTCAAGTATCATGTCTACCCTTCTATATCTATCTCAAGTTGTGAAAAACAACATTGTTTAGTATTTATAGCATGTCTCAAAATTCCTTTTAATATATTCATCCTGCAGCATATTGCTACTCAAAGAGCCTATCTAATTAATGCAAATTTCCCCTATCTGAAGCCAAGTTGCCAGAAAGTTGAAAAAGTCAGCTTACTTGTGATACAATCAGCTTTGCTGTAGGATATATGCGTAGGATTCACAACAAGCTGAAACTCTCTAAACACAGACATGAGTTGCTCTGCGCGAGAGGATCTTGTTGAAAAGATTTCATGTGTAATGAGTGCCATACTGTATGCTAATATCAAAGATTATTTGCTCTGGAAATAGGCATCTGTTTCCCAAACAAGTGAGGAAAGACACCAGTGTGCACACGTGTTGGTGTTTTTCAGAGTTGCAGAATATGTAGAAGGTACAAAATATGTATTTATGTATGTATGTATGTATCACAACTTCACTAATCAATTATATTTATGTCAACAATGAATCAAATGACTATGTGTAATATGAAAGGTGCTGCTGGTAGTGATGAACCCACATAAATATCTCACTCTCAGTCCTTATGGGGCGTTGTAGCCTATTTTAGCTTTCAGCACATTAGCTGATGAATATAATGGAGCATTTAGCTGGTTATTGATGGCCACAAACAACTCCAAATAAATGCTAATGCTGTGTGCTATTGGAAAGTAACTAAGTACAATTTCCAAAGTACTGTAATTAAACAGCAGTAATTAAATAGTAACAAGAGGGGTCAAAGGTTATTTGACAAGTGACCAAACGACACTCTACGTGTCTTTGATTAAAATGACAGATTGAATGATTGAATTGATATATATATATATATATATATATATATATATATATATATATATATATATATATATATATATATATATACATGAGCACTGCTTGTATTGAGATGGATAGCATGTTCTTTGTCCTCTGATCAAAATAAGTCAAGTAATCACTATTAAGTCTTTTTCAAGCTCCACAGTAATGCAATAAATGATCTTGTCTAAATTGCTGTCACTTCTGAGAGTAATTTCTGCTCATTCTGTAGCAGTCGTCCTATTTTTATAATGCTCCCCCAGACACTCTTCTTTAAAAGTAACATGTCAGTAAGAAGCATAACAAATGAGCTGACGAAAAAAAAAAAAAAAAAAAAAAAAAGCCTGTACATCAGTGTGTGAAGACCGAGGACTGGAGGCCAGAGGATGGAGTTACAAATCAATACAGAGCCAGGAGAAACTGGAAGATCTCACACACACACACACACACACACACACACACACACACACACACACACACACACACACAGGTATATTAAATTACCATAGTATTCTATTTCTAAGTGATCCCATTATTCCTCAGCCTGAGAACATACATCCAGTGCAGCGCCGGCCCGAGCCTTTTGGGGGCCCTAAGCAGAATTTGATTGGGGGGCCCCCCCCTCCCACCACGCGGAGTGTGTACTGTGCTTGACGATTATTGACATAAATGTCATGCTATAATGTTACATTATAAATGAATGCAGTGAGGTTTTTGAACTACTGTCCCACCGGGGCACAGATGCGTAAGGACCCGAGCGAGGGGGGGTCTGGGTGTGCTCCCCCAGAAAATTTTGAATTTGGTAGATGTGATTTCCTGTATCCTGGTGCCTTTTGGGGATGGTCAGCTAGAGAAGGGCAATACCTAAATTTGTTCAGATTCATAGCCTTTTGCTTTTTGATTTATTAAGGTAGTGACTTCACCCAACTACTTCAGGGCCAAACAATAGTGACATACTCTGTGTTAGTAGGAAGTAGGGCTGGGCGATATGGCCTCAAAAAACTCCCTGATTTTTTCACAAAGAATCTGATTCATGATTTAAATCGATCCCCCCCACACTTAAAATGAATCTGCAGATGACAAATGACAAGATCTCTCACACACACACACACACACACACACACACACACACACACACACACACACACACACACACGGGCATGTATACCATTATGATTATTCACGCCAATTTTATGTAAATATTGGTTTGAGTGTTTTCCCTATCATTGTATTGGGGGGGCGCCCTCTGTGAAAGAGTGAACAAATGATATTATGCTATATATTGAACAAACCTGTGAAACGACATTTTCCACAATAGAAACATGATTTAAATGAGAAAACGTACTGTTCTAGCTATAAAAATGGCAGAATCACCCACAGTGCAAGATATTTCAAAAACCGCTTCATACACGCTTCAAGGTGACGGCCATACGTTGTTAACAGATATTCACAAAGATGTATAGCCCAGCAACAAGCTATCTAAAATAACACCTTTTGGGAGTACCATTCATGATATATAGTAAAATATTGAAGTTGTGGGAAGTTTATATGGCTTAAACTGTATGTTTCATCCGTCCCCCTATGCTGTTTCATGCGTCCCGACCAGGAGGGACGAATGAAACATTACGCACGCCCCACTTTTGCTGTAATAATTCCTGAACGATTTTGTTCAAAGCTGAAAATGCAACTGTATTTGACAGAAGACAGGTGTAGGTTGCTAGTGACAAAATATTAGCTTTCAGTGCGATACGATCGCTTTGCAAATTACATTTGATTAAAACGTGTTTCAACTGTCCCGGCTCTCCCCTATATAATAATGTTATATATTCAACAACCACTAAACGGATGCGTGAGATAAAGCTGTTTTCACACATACAGGTAATTCACTTCTCGTTCCTCAGTAAAAGTTCAATTCATTTTAACTTTAGTCGCGCAACCTTGCTCCTGTTTTCACCTGTTGCTGAGTAACGTACATTAACATGACATGGTCTCATGAGTGTAGCATACCTGTAGCAAGCTCCTTCGTAGTAACTAGCGATAAAAACAAACGTCGAAGAGGAGCTCCGTGCGAAAGAGTGCCGATTGCTAGTTGTTGTAAGCCGCTACAGACCTCCGTCACAGCTCGTTCGTATCAGCGGCTTTTAGCTAGTAGATGTGTTGAGCCGCATCAGAGTTCTTCAACACCGGGTCCGGTGCTCCATGGTGCTCCGTTAGGTAGGCGGTTGTTCAGTAATCCGAAAATAGGTGACTTTGAGCCGGGTACAGAGCACAATGAGCTGCCGGTCATTTTGGCGGATATTGCGGTTAAGTAAGTAATGAAACGAGTAGTTAAGAAAATAACTAATGTTAGCCACTGTCGCTGCCGTGTCGCTGCCATATATGTCAATGGTCGCTGCCATGTTGTTTGTGTATCACTATGGCAAACGCGCGGGGGGAGGGCTGGGCCCATTCGGAACTACGGGAGCCCAGATGGGACCGTCGGGCGAATGTTAAGAGGGAAAAACAACACTCGTTTGGGGGCCCCCTAGTGGCCAGGGGGCCCCAAGCAGCCGCTTAGTTCGCTTATGCCTCGGGCCGGCTCTGATCCAGTGAATTCATTCAAAGACTCAAATGAAGTGTAACAGGAGATCAGAAACACTTTCTGCTTGTCTCTCAGGGCTGGACAACGACTCCCTGTGAAACACCTAGAAACACTCAGCTGCTCCTTCCAGGCATAACCGTCGGACTGAGAGTGAGGAATGCATCTGAAAGCTCAGGCGTTTTGTCTCCCCTACACCGAGGGAAGCTCTGATCAGTCATAACGCTCCGGTTTGATTTTCCAGCTGCGTCTCCACGGCTGTTTTCCTCTCGTCTTCAGGCGCCCGTGTTTATGATGAAATAGAGTAAAAGGCATTATGTGTTTGTTTCTCATTAGGATGTGCTCCTTTTTCAATATGTTGCCACTCTCCTGGTGTATACTAATGACTGATCATTGACAAACACACTTTTCCTTCACATTTATTACATCCAGACAAACTGTGAATGGAAATTGACTTCATAAAAAGTGGTGGGAGGAAACATTTCTCAGTGGGATCAGTGTGCGGAGGTGCCACTTTAATTATTTGAAATGTGGATTGCTTCTAAGTGACACGTTAATACAGAACATTATGTGGTTAGATAACTCTCAACAGGAAATGATGAGTTAAAACTGTATTTTTTTATTGGGAAAGTCACATACTCATTGCGAATGTGTGTCAATCAAACTACTGTAGCTGTTTTTAGTTAGCCTTAAGTTTAAATTCCTCGTTTGGCTCTCTGTGATGGCGGTCGCATTTTCTCCCTCTCCTCCCATTGCCTACCCTGCTTTGCTCTCTCGTCTAGTCTTTGTCTCTGTGTACTTCTAGAGTCTCTCTCTCAGCACTGCTCCTAAACTACGAATTATGGATTTGATCAACTGGTCTCTCAGCGCAATTGACACCATCTTCTCAACGAGAAGCTCGGGTTCGGGGGAACCTGACTGCCCTGCCGGGACCTTCGCAGCTGGCAACACGATGGACGCGTGGGAGAGGTGGCGGGTCGTGTGTCTGGCGGTTCTTTCCGTGGAGGACATTGAAGATATCTACCTTTTTGGAACCATGATAACAGGTCTTTTGCTGATTGGCTCAGGCACTGCCCTGGTTTATCGAGAAATTAAGAAGAAGACGGGAACCGAGCAAAATACCAGGCTGCCCGTCATGGTTGAAGCCGTGGGCAGAGCTGTCGGAACTCAAATTGTGACTTTGACCACCATGAGCCACAAATTGGATACTATGATCACCATGGGCCAAAAATTGGATACCATCTTGGAGAGACTGTCAGCTCTGGATAGGCTGGACAACATCTTGGGGAAACTCACGGTTTTGGCAAGGAAATTTGATCGATACAGAGACCAGAGGGGACATTTCAGAGAAGTCGAGAGTGTCTAACTGCGGCTCCTGGCCCTAAGACAAAACAAATTCCAATCTTATCTTTTTCGGCTCCCTGAACCAGCGCTGGCCTTGGCCGAGGCCGGTGTTGAATAATCACCTCCCCCTGGAGCACTGCAGCGAGGCACACTCTTGCGTTGCCTACCCGATTCCCACAGACACCTGTTGATTGTTGACTCGGACTGGGTCCTGTTTCAAGGCTGACTCCATGGCAACCGGCTGTGTATCGCAATGACAATCGTGCGGACTGAGAAAACCAGATTACCGGGGCCAGACGTAGCTTGACTACTCAGGCCTACATACACACAAACTCTTACATATATACAGATATGCAATCACCCCCCACACCCAATCCAGCGCCTTCACCGCTTCTACCCCCAGAGAGGCGGGCAGGTCTGTGACCAGCGCCTTTGTTTGGCTGCAGGACCAGATGTCTGCTTGCCTGTGCTGGACTACCTTATATGCTTGTTTCATAATTATAGAAAAAGTTCAACTTCAGCCATCCTTGATGGATGTTGGTATTTGGCAGCCTGTCCTACTGTTCACTATCAACATGTTGCATGGCCGACAGCTGCATGCTGGGTCTGAGCAGAACGCCCATAGTGGATCTTCCAGGGGTGAATTCTACCTTCAGTTAGCAACCTCTATCTTCAGTGTGGTGAACGCATGTATTTAAATAATCCCTGTCACAGTGGCCACTGCTGAATGCTCATTCTCCAAGCTCAACGTGATGGGACGCGTCTCACTCTCCAGAAGAGAGCATCAACAACCGCAACGTGGAGTTGAATGTGTGCAGTACTTGGTGTGTAAAAAATGTGCAGGCTTTCTTTTTGCAGTAATGAGTTTGGGTTGCACCTGCTGTGGTGTTGCTAATGGAGTAATGTGTGTCTGCTTTAGTCCTGCTTTATCCTGCTGTTAATTGTATAAAAAACAGGCGATTTATGCAGCTTATTAATGCTGTTGCACCCATGGTGTCCATACAGTGGGCCTCGCTCATTTTTATATGAATGCATGGGTTGTAGCCTTTTCTCTCGTTAATCCAGACATGCAAAGTACACAGTTATAGAAAAGGAGTGTATAATGGCCTTGATCGTTAGGGGCTGGTAATGTGGTTCTAATATGTATGAATATGTAGTAATTATTTGTAGAATACATATGAGATGAAATAAATTGTCATCAGAAATGGCAGGTTGAAATGGTTTCCTCATATATTTATTTTTTTATGGATTTATCATTTTGTTGTTTTTAATTTTTAAGGCTCATTTTGTATTTCATGCATTTCCTATTTAATTGATCCCGTTTCTCAAGTGCATTACTTTTCAATAATTGATGGAATGTATTAAATACAATTTAGTTTTTTACTCTTTCTTACTTTTTAATTTAGTTGCTTGACAGGCTCCTGAGCTTCATTGATGTTCACTTGCAATATGGGATAGTATGTGTGTGTTACAGTTTTTCTGAATTGCTAAAACACTAAATCCCATTGTAAAAACTAAACTGGCAACTACCAAAACTCTTTTAACAAATCAATCACACTGTTGTCAAAATCTTAAACACTATTCATCTGTTTAGGACACAATTTGCGAATCTGAATCGCCCATTTACCAAAACTCTAAACACATTCTCAAACACAGAACACAACTTTGCAGTGTCATACACTTGTACCCAGAATGGTGCACACAGGCTACAGAAGTTAAACACAACTAACACACTGTTCTCATCCTTTACACACTACCACTCAAAATTGAAAACACGTGTCCAATCAGTGCACACAATTAGAAAACAGTATTTAAGCCTAGTTAAATGCAAATGGCATGAGTTGATCCAACAATGGAGCAGAACAGAGGAAGAGGTGGAAGAGGTGGAAGAAGAGGAAGAGGAAGAGGAGTCTGTGTCAGAGGTGGTGGGCGAGGACAAAGACCAAGCAGAGCAATAATTTCAAATGACATTCGAGCAACTGTCATAGATCATGTTCGGCTGCATGGCATGACTATGAGGGAGGCAGGGCAACGTGTGCAAACAAACCTAAGCAGGTTCTCAGTGGCTTCTATAATCCGGACCTTCAGAGAAGAAAACAGGTATACTTGTCTCAGAAAGGGGACAATGAGACATAACTTTTCCATGGTACTGTGTTTTTAAAACATTTACTGAATAAAATGTGTGTGTATGTGTATACTTCTAACTAAATGGGTTCTTTTTACAGAATTGAAAGACGGCCTCATGAGGGTGGAAGGACACGCATGTTCTCACAACACCAGGAGACACTTATTGTGGATATGGTCCGTCAGAACAATGCAATTTGACTGCATGAAATACAGCAGCGGATTGTAGAAGACAACGTAGATTTCGAGGGAATAAATAGTGTGAGTCTGTCAACAATTGATCGTCTCCTGCAACGCAACAAGATAAGGATGAAGCAAGTTTATCGGGTACCATTTGAGCGAAACAGTGAGAGAGTGAAAGAGCTACGATGTCAATATGTGCAAGTAAGTAAACTCAGTACTAGAAAGTACTGTGTAGTTTGGGAAGCAGCACATGTATACATCTTACTGTGTCATTTATGGAACTAAATGTAGTTTTCACTGTGTACAGAGAATCTTTGAGCTTGACTCAATGGCTATGCCTCATGAATACATTTTCATGGATGAAGCTGGATTCAATCTAGCCAAAAGGAAAAGAAGAGGTCGCAACGTGATAGGTCAACGTGCCATTATTGAACTGCCTGGCCAGCGTGGTGGAAATGTAACCATCTGTGCTGCCATCAGCAGCTATGGGGTTCTCAACAGTCATGCTACTGTTGGGTCATACAACACCGAACTGCTACTAACATTCCTGGATGGTCTACGGGGTGCTTTGCTCGAGCAGAGGGAGCGCGAGCAGGCGGAGCGTCACATGTATGTTGTCATTTGGGACAATGTGAGCTTTCACCGTGGTCCGAGAATACGCAACTGGTTTCAAAATGAGCAGCATTTTATTAATGTCTTTCTTCCACCAAACTCTCCCTTCTTAAACCCTATCGAGGATTACACACAGGAGAACCTAATTCAAGCAATGACTGGAGCATGTGGCGACATCAGCGTGGAATCTTGCCAGAGCTGGATTCGGCATGCTAAAGGATTCTTTCCCCGTTGCCTTGCAAGGGAGAACATAGCATGTGACGTGGATGAAGTCCTGTGGCCTCACCCAGCAGAGAGGCGTGATCCCGAGGCAGAATAAATGCTGTAAATATGTCTTATTTATCTTTTGTTTCTCTTTTCTGCTGCAGTTTTTTTAAAAGCTTTATTTTATTTCTTTTTGTTTAAATCTGAGTACAAGAATAAAATTATTCCCGCTATCCCACAGTGTTTTGCATTTATTTATGTAGTGTGTAATGGTTGCTAAGTTGTGTTTGCACATTAGCTGGTTTTGTGTGGTTTTTGACAGTAGTGAGTGATTTTGATTAAGGTTAAAATGGTTTTGGGTCAAATGTTTGGTTTTGCAAGAGGAGTCAGAGGTTTTGTGAATGTAGCTTGAAAATTGGGTTTTGTGTTCACAGTTTAGAGAAAAGGAGAGCAGGTTTCAAGAAATGTGTCTTAGCAATTCAGAAAAAACTGTAATATTAGTGGCAGTATGTCTTTCATGTTGTCTGCTGTGACCTGTCTGACTTGTATGTGACCCTCTAGACATATGTATGGTGGCCCTGAAGGACAAAACAAAATCATCGCAGTGTAACAGCAGCGCAACTGCAGCGCAACAATCATCATTTAAAGCAGGCTGCTGCTGCCAGACCACAGTATCTAGAGTTTCCAGTGGTGATAATGCAGAAGGCATGGTGAAGAGGCAGCTGCTGTGGGTACTTGTTTTAACCAGGGCAGCTGCCAGAAGCCCCACTGCTCTGACCATCTGCAGAGAGCCCGCTGCCCACCCCGACCACGCCTGCTCCACTCCACATAAAGGAGCAGGAGACTTTACACGTCCTAATGTGCCACAAATCTCCTAGCAACTGTGGCTTGTGTCATTGAAGGGGTTCACTGGTGGACTGGCTGTGTGCAAGAGATGACCCTAATAACTATATAAATATATAAATAAATGTACAAATACATATAGAAATGCATAAATAAATACATACATGTAAAAATACAGAAATCGCCATTTATATTACCAAAATGTATTTATTTTCACTAAATTTCTGCATTTATTTATTTATTTCTACTTTTATTTATTTATTTATTTTTCCTTCTGTCATTTTTAGTCCTTCATAAACAACGGGACTACAGTACTAAAGATGGCAATGCTGCGGGTGTGGATCAATAGAATTTTCTGTTGCACGACTAAAACTACTTTTGAATGTACACTAAAGCAAGTTCCTTTCCCAGACTATTTAGCACAGGCACCGTGGCTCCGTCCAGTACTTAGCACCGCCCAAGACGATTGTGATTGGTTTAAATAGATGCCTATAAACCAGAGCACGTGTTTTACGAATGTTCCAGAGACTGCTGTATGTGCTGTATGTGCAGAAAGTTTTAGTCCACACACACGTCTTGTCTTCAACGAGTGCTCTGGCTTGTTTCAAACAAAAACTACAAAACGTGCTGAAGAGCACAACACTGAGGACGGCGTCCACAGCGCCATCTTGGATTGAATCTTCTCTTTACTGATGAGACAGAAGGTAATGGTGCATGAGCTGGGGCCTCATTTATAAACTTGGCATACGCACAAAAGAAGACGTACACCGCTCTCTATGCAAGAATTAGGATTAATAAAAAGCAATCTTGACGGGAAAATGTACGGTCTTCCACGGACACTCTGATCCAGGAAACAGAAACGGGGGACATGACAAACGGCGACATCGACGGCAGATGGATGAAACTGAGACCATGGTGTAGCCTGGTTGACCCCAGACCCACTCTCAGCTGTAACTGAGAGGGGGTCAGGGAAAGGTTCATTGACAGTTCATTTCCAAAGGGGCGTCACCAACGGACGCCGCTCAAATGCCTCTGGGCGCCATTGGATAGTCCTTCAACCAATCAGAGCAACGATCTGGGTGACGCTGCGCTTTGGTAGCCGCCATGTTGAATGTAAACAAAAAGCTGCTCGCCGTCGCTGCGCTATCATCGTCGCGTAAAGCCCGCCTCAACGGTTGTGATTGGCCTATATATATTTCTAAATAAAACCAAAGCCATGCTTTTATTTCTGCACTTCTTGAGCTGCACCTGATATTCTTATTGAAGCATTTTAGTTATTGTTCAGCCTCAGCGGTTGTGATTGGAAATGGGTTTGAATGGGCTTTTGGCTAGACTGACTTTCAAAGCTAATCTCAAATTTGCCGGAAGTTCGTCAGGGTTTACCCAGGCTAACCACTGTGTTAAACAAATCAAAATATTACCTCTCATTGAAGATATGAAGAATTCACAAAGCCATTTAATATCATACACAAACACCTGTTTGATGCATCTGCGGTGAAAAACGGACAAAATAAAACAAGATACCATCGTAAATTCAAATGAAAATATATTTGCGAAAAAAAACTCAAATGTTCTGTAATTATATTGGCATGTGGTAGCGCTAGGCGTTTTTTCCATCAACTTTAATATCGGACGATTTCTTTTTAATTTGGGCCATGGTCCGACCTCTGAGGCTGTGGCATTAATTGTGTCTGCAACATGTCACTCTACAGCTGTTTTGGCATTAGTAATGCCCACAATGTGCCCTCCAAACATATTTTCCTCTTTTCCACCTCTCTTAACAAGTACTCCAACTTCACATTGAGTGAAAGTCCTTTGTTTTCCTCTGTGCGCATGTTGGTATGGATGAATATTAATTTGGGGCATTTCACTGACTATTTAAGAGCAATTATGGGCGTGACATGAAGCCGCCAAAGCTTTGCCACATTTAGAGTCGATTGTGATTTATAAAGGGAATACGGCGTAGGACGTGCATACACACGGTTTTATAAATCTGAATATTTCAATGCGTACTCACATCCTATGTTTCGTACACTACATCTGACGCAAATCCACACAGTTTCATAAATGAGGCCCCTGGTCTTCGTTGATGAAGAATTACTTTGATATATAATCAAATAAGCAGCTTAATGTTAAATGTTTGACAAGCGCACAGTGTGCAGGGAAGTTGTGTAGACGGGCTGTCACGGAACCCCTCTCCCAGTGGCTCTGCACTCATAATACTGTAGATACGTAATGGCATCAAGCCACACTCCTCTGGGACAGTGGCACTCAGAAGCATGCATCAGTGTGTTGTAAAATTTTCATTTGAATTAATTACCTAGTTTGCATGTTCCTACTGTATGCCCAACCCGGTCTCACGGCAGTTCGTGTAAATGTCCACGTTATTCTTAATCTATTGATACGTGTTCACGTTATTTTCTCCGGGAAAGGACGCCGGGAGGCGGCCGAAAAGGTCGCTCCATAAGCCGGGAGGCGCCCGCGAGGCGGCCCGCTGGGGACGCACCACAATAACAGGATGGTGGAGGTTGGGTTTAGGAAAAAACTTACGTGGAAAAGGCGCCTTAAACGCCAGGAGACGCGCCACAGTAACACGCGGGCCAAAACGCCACACGCAGGGACGCCATCCCAGGGAAACAAAGCTCCACACCCGGGACGCGATCCCCGCTCGCCCGGGTGAAAGTCCTTTTATATCACTCCCTACCATTTTCGTGCTGTGGCCACAAAATATGCTTCCCATTGAAATATATTACATAACATTTTTGTGTTTTCCGCCACGTAAAAACCGACAAAAACGTCTCCGTGAACACGTATCAATAGATTGAAATAACGTCACATTTACATGAACTGCCATGAGACCTGGCTGGTATGCCATGGTCAGGTTAGATGTATATGTCCTGTGAGCCAAAATACTTAATAATCATTCAGTACCTGATTTGTAAAGCGGGGTAGAGAAGCAAACAATCTGTACTGAAGTGTAATTACTGGACACATCTGTGTCTGTGTGGCATGTGTGTGTGTGTGTGTGTGTGTGTGTGTGTGTGTGAGAGTGAGTGAAAGTGGAGGGGGCGGTGTTGAAATGTAGTCTAACACAAAAACTACCAAAATCGCTACTCCGGTGAACTGCACATAACTATTTAGCCTTAAGAGGGCGGTAGTGGCTGGGTGCACGAGGAGGGGCTGAAGAAGCAGAGGGGGGGTTGCTAGGCAACGCACACGTTTATACCGTATGCTAAGTCATGTGTTAGCTATATACAAACTTAAGCCTACTCCACATGGTTAAGCTAGCAGCATTAGCTCGGAAGCTACGTGGCTAGCTTGTGTCCATGTGTGTGTGTGTGTGTGTGTGTGTGTGTGTTAGTAAAAGAAGAAAAGGGGTAAAGAAGGAAAGGCACTCTGATCTCAGTTATCGATAATGACCAGCCCCCCCTCAGCCACTCACAGAGCTGCCAACTTTTCCCAAAACCTTGGAGTGAGATTTGGTGGGGCGAACCCAAATTTTGCTGCGTACAAAGCAAATTTCTTTGGCTCATTCAGCATCATTACTGTCATTTAAATTGTGATTTGTTATGTGGGGGGGGGTTCTCCCTGGGGGGTCCTGGGGCATGCCCCCCCGGGAGATTTTTTTTTTAAATAAACCGTTAAATGGCACTTTCTGGAGAGTTTTGTGGAAAGAAATGGAAAAATCGAGTCTTACATGATATGTGCAAAACTGCAAACTTTGCATTGTAGTATCAACAGGTATTAGGGCATTTAGATTTTACATTAGTGTTAATCAGTTATCACTTGATTACACATTGTATTACCTTGTTATGATATAAGAAGTGACCCATACATTGTGCCAAACATAATGTGCCACATGAAGAGACAGTACATCATATGACAGTAGCAACAGCTGAGAAGATTTGGGTCTGTGGTGACCAGGTCCACCTCACACAAACTTCTTTCTCCCATTCGCTCCCTTTACTACTACTACCACCACACACACACACACACACACACACACACACACTCTCTCTCTAGTGGTTCTCAGTGTAGGCACCAGGGACCCAAAGTTAAATTAACATTGGTCTACCAAAGGGATCTACTAGGATCACTGAAATTCTAAAGACTGAAAACCACTGATTTACATACATTCTAATCCTCTGAAACTAAATAAATAGAAATAACAATTTTTTGGACACCAGGGGGACTGGTGGCCAAAGACCAAATCTCATTAGATTAGGCAGGGAGGGAAATTCATTCTTCAATCAAGGTCTTTCCCCACCACAAGGTCCAGCAGAAAATAAACTGAAAAATACCAACAGCAAGACAAAAGACACAGCATGGCTCATTTTGTGCATGTGTCATATCACAGCCTTTCTCAAACTTTTTGTGCCAAGGCCCAGTAATGTTTGGCCCTCGTCCTCTGTGCCCATGCGTCCATTTTATGAAACATTTAATGAATTATTTACAGTTACATTTAGAGATGCACAGAGGTTAGAGATGCACAATAGTTACCCAAAGTTTCCCAGTATTCCCCCCCACTGGATTTTTATGTACCTATTTCTACCCTTTTTTACATCAATTTAGCCTATGCTGGAAACAATTGAAAATATAGAAAAATACGGCCCTCAGGCATTTTTTATTACTTTCAACTATTCTCTAGTCTAGTATATGAACTTTTTCTAATTTAGCGTCCTCTCTCTGAGTCAACAATTTACTCTTCCCTCCTCTTTTGTGTCTTTTGTTGGGGAAGTAGGCTAAATCTCTTTAAATGTGCATGTGGCCCTTATTCATGTAAATCATACATTAATTAATTTTAAATAATTTATAAACCCCTGGACTTCAATAGCTCAGATGTGTTACATCAGATTTCTGCTCATGTTTACAACTTTGTGCACATTCAAAATATAACTCCTCCCATCTGTGTTCTCCGAAATTTGGAGAGTTGTAATATAGTCTGCTGTGCATGTTGTTGCTCTGCTGATATGGTAGTAGGCTAGTATCTCTGGTCTCTGACAAAGTTTAGAGGTGGCTGTACGCTGCTCTTCATCAGAGGTAGAGCACGGATGCAGAGCGAGTCCACTAAAATTAACTGAAGTTGCTACACTTACCAGCCACGCTGCTCACCTCTACTTTTACAGAGAGAGCGGACACAAAGCGACGGACGGGTCTGTAATACTCAAAGCATACCTGAAGCCGGGGAAATGCGCCTGGGATGGCTCGTGAAGAAATGTTCTCACATTTGGGCACATTTCAAAAATTCCAGACAGAGAGCGCTCTTGAACCCCCTCACCGTCTCTGAAAGCATAACTTGTCGATCACGAGCGGCTCAATAGATCTGTAGATAAACTCATCTTTCAGGCATTTGACCGACCGGGTTGCAAAAATGTTTTCCCACTATGGCCACGCCAAGACCCGCCCTTCAATATTCACACACTACTATTGGCCAGGCGTCCTATCCCCTGACCAATCAGCTATCCTAACCTTAACCACTCGAGGTGAAATGCCTAACCCCAACCAATCAAGCTGCTTTGTAGGGCGGGTCTTGGTGTGGCCATAGTGGGATTTGTAATTTTGCGACCGGGTTGACACTTCAGCGTGAGAAATCGGGGGCATGGCGTGTGAGTGTGTTAAACCAATCAAATGCGTGTGTCTCACGGCCAATGCATGAGAGTTGGCAGCTCTGCACTCAGGTCTGGACCACACGTGTAGTTGGCACAGACTCTGAGACTTTTGTATTGCCGAAGGAAAATGGTCACTAACCCTTCCAGTGGCTAACAGCTGATTTCCGCGATTATCTCGCAGACAGTAACTAAACTCTGTGAAAGGAGTGATTTAGCAGGTAGCGATTACAGTTTTACCCAGCTAATCAACACAACATAATCAACAGTATCGTGATCAATGATACATTCACAGAAACAGATTAATAATCATTTATGTGCCATTACATGATTACAATCAGATCACATTAATGGCAACAATGGTAGCGATAACCTTCGCTCATTAATGAAACAAACCAAACACACTAGTTCTAATGTCTGCCCAGAACTGTGTAAGCCTCTTACTGTATATGTGTTGTTTGTAGTTAATCTCTCGCCAGAGTTTAACGATCCGTTTCGTCCAGAGCAGTGGACGACACGCGATCCAGGTCGACAACACAAGAAGAATGGAACGTAGTCCTTTCCTTGAATCCGGGCTGATTAAACCCGCTGCAAATAGAGGAAATACTGGGCCAGTATTCCTCGGATCCCCTTTGTATATCAGAAAGATATAAATTGTCCCAGCTCAATCTCGACCAGCGAGGTGACGCTGGTTAAGCTATGTCAAGAATGTTGCACCTCCTGTCAGTAAAATGAATTACCGTGGAAAGCAAAGAAACACAAACGCCGACAGCTTTTATCCTTCCACGTAGATACTCCATTTTGCAAAGTGGCGGCCTGTAGGAGTTTGGTGAAACCGGCTTTGGGATTCACATGTAGGTCAAGATCCTTTGTCTTGCCTTCCCTGTGTCCTTTGTCTCTGCAGTCAGCTCAATCTGAGCCATTTTTGGTTGAAAATCAGTGTTTAACCCCCTGCTTGGTCCCAACACACTCATAATGATGAAATGTTCCATATCTTGTCCTAATTACATAATTAATAATTCACTCAGGGCAGGACGAGTCTTGATCTCTTAAAAAAAGAAAAAACAAATGTAAAAAGTGGGTCCAGTGAGTCAATCCAAAACTATATCAACATGCTACAGTGTCCGCCTTTAGTTATCCCAGGAGCAATAGAGAACAGCCAAAACATACACAGGTCGTGTACAGGCTTTACCAGAACGTTTTCACTGACAGCAGCTGCTGTGCATGTGATGTGTATATGTTGATGTGTATATGTCTTATTACAGTGGGTTCATATCAGTGAAGAAAACACACATCTGCATGATACAATGACTTTATATTGAAGCAGTATGGTCTTTTGTTTGAGATGCTTTTGTCTGAGATGCAGTGTAGACATTTTAAAAACATTCTGTTGAAAAAATGTATTTTTGAACCAAATTCTCCCCTGGATAACAGATCCATTTTGTGCCCCTGCAGCAATGACTACCATTCCCTACCTAATCACACACAAACACACAAAAATCCCATTGATTCAGGTCAAAGTGTGTTTGCTGCATTGAGGGCAGAAACAGGCAGGGATTGCATCAGCTGCTCAGTCGTTCTATGCCTCACCATCACCCTCATCCCAGATGCCCACACTGCTGTTTTAAGAAAAGAAAGTCTTACTTGAGTTTGAACAGGCGAGCTGGAAACCTTAACAATACAGCACCGAGTGTATAATTCACTGTTTCCAGCAGGCAGCTATCCTATTTAAGCCAGAGCTCTGGGCCTCCTACTATTGGACGTTAATCGCTTAATCTTCACGTCACTTCCAGTGCCTCTTCTCTCCATTATTCCCAGGATGCTCCACTTGCCATACAGGGTGACAGCTATTTTTATGCCGCAGCCTGCCAGCCTTTTGTGTGCATTCTGGAGATATCAACAATGGGAGTTGACAGGGAAGTGAAAAAACAGGCTATTGATTCAACCTATCTCTTACGCCTTTTCAATTGCCTTTAAGTACTCATGGCGCCTGTGAGGGTCTGGACTTGTTCAGCGAATCACTTAATTCCAGACAGCAGCCCTTGTGTAATGTGTAAAAAGGATGCCTCTTCTAAAAGAACAAAAAACTAACAAAGGTGGAAACTTAGCTGTTTGAGCATCCATCTCAAAGTTTTTTCTAAATCAACTGTAGCCAAGCTACATAAGAATCTGTCTTTGTTATGAAAGAGCAATTACATCCCATTAGTGTCCACTTTGGACACCGTCGCTCACATCACTATCTGCACTTTGAAGTGTATATACAGTAGAATGTTTCAGCAGCTATAAGGCCAGTCTACATTCATTTAATGACAACTTCATGACAGCCTCAAGGAAAATCTCCATACCATAAGATGTCTACCGTAGTGTTTTCTATTAATAAGCAATGGCAATTGGATTTGGAGCCCTATCTCATACAAAGTATATTTCTCTACTACTAATTCTCGTTAAATAAACACTAAATAGAGAACATGTGATGACTGGATTATGTTCCCTGGCTTTTATTCTCAATCCATGAAATGATCTTGTGATGCAAGGGGTTAACAGCAGTCCCATAGAGGATGCCTACAGTACAGCGTGGGGTTTGTATCAGGCTTGTATGTGTGCTGTAAATAGTTTCATACAGTAACTGTATTTACAATATTTCATTCATGTTATTTCATTACTGAATATGATGTCGCCATATTTACGTTCTTTCATTTGCTGTGATAGAGAGCAGGGGGTTGCCATGAGCGTAGGGTTTGCAGTGGAGATGTCTTATGTGTACGTAGCTATAGTGGCTGTGGGTCGGCTCCGTAGTTATTCCATAAACCAAAAAAAATAAATTATAAATTAACCTTTATCCTACACAGAGGCAGGGCTGTACAGGTAGGTCTTTTTCAGTTAGCTTTCAGCTTCCATGCGCAAATATTCTTTAATATCAACTTCTATTATTACTATATCTACATCTCTCCTTTGCACTGCAACAACCAAGCATCCTCATTTAGATGTGTAGTTGTAGTTTTTTGTCCACTGTCTGCACTCAATCCTAAAACCTCTCAGACATTACCTCAGACTTTTTATCAATACTTTATGTTGATGAGGCTGCTTAGCCTTACTGCACATATTATGTACACTATTCTAACGACTATTATGTGTTCTACAACGAGCGGTGTGCAATTCTGTACATTAACTATGAGTATATCCATTCGGAGTGGTAACAGTCTGTGTACTGTATGTATGTAGGCACTATGTTGTGTTGTATTTCCTAAACAGCAGATACTGTATGTGTATGAGTCCATAAAGTTTATCTTTCTTCCAAATACAACCTTGCAAAGAAGTCATAATGAGGAAGTCAGGGTCAGTGGTTGGCATTGTGCATGCCCCAGGTTTAGGCTAAAGTCAGGGAAAGATGGTTTTGGTTAAAGGATAATTAGGGGTATTACAAAATGTGTCTGATTTTGTAGTTTTGCCCATTGTTTCTATTGGTTGTGATAACGAGTTAATTGCTTCGATTTGGGAACACAGTGTTGAATGATGAAGTCCAACAGGTGAAGAAACACATGTAGTTTGATCAGTTCAGACAGATTATTCAAACTGCTTTCTTAGAAAGTAACACTGAAAGTGAGTGCATGTAAGATATTAGTGATAATCACTCATTGCATGGGGAAACTGTACAACTACAGTATGTAGTTGGTCAAAGTTGAACCAGGAAGTTTAGGTAATAATAATTTATTTTTTCCAATAAGTTTAAATAATGTGGGGGTTTGAAATCTGTGTAATTGGCAGACTTCTTGCATTGCTTCTTTTTCTTTTAAGTTTTTTTTTAAATTAATGGCGACCCAAGATCTACTCTCGACTACATCAGAAGAGTCATTGTGAGTAGAGTTGGGACCAGGATTTACAGTTAAAAGAAATTATTTTTCAATGGCAGTGCCCGATTGCAGATAGATTCAATGGAACATTTCCACATTATGTAGAGAACAACAATAATCCAGTCAGTATTAATAATTAGTATTAAGATCTAAATTGTGCAAATGCAAATTGAATCAGATGCATATGAACATTTTTAGGACACAGACGCAGTGAAGTACTGATTTGCAGTGAAACAAACTGTGCAGATGTATGATGGCAGTATGAGAGATTGTTGCGCTAAAGGTTCCTAAATTCCACTGATCCCTTCAACAAAGCCTTCCATCAAATGGGAACCAGAGAGCCGTGTGGGATTTTCATTAATACTGCATACCATCTTAAATCCTCGGCTGTCCCTTTGAACACACCCTCCATCCTGTGCTGTGTCAGGCCTCCCCTCGGCCCTCTAATGCCTCAGATTTTTATTACCTAGGCTGAAGGGACATCCATAAAGAGATGCTCTGCCAGCAAAATGGCAAACACGTTTCTCGCTCAGTCCTTGTGTGTCTTCTTGAGAGAAGCTTAAAGAGTAATAGAGCTTCTGGGATCCCACACTGTTCACCGGGGGACGTGGTCTGGCATCATCTGGCTGGAGGAAATTGGTGGGGAAGGCTCTGTGTGACGGGTTCATTGATGGCAGCCTATTATATTGGTTTCCTGCAACAGAACCACATGAACATCTGTGCATGTCATTTTCAATGACCCCCCTCAGAGGCACAGTACCATTACAGGAAGCTCTCTTTGGTCATACCAGCAGTCGGGTCCCAAACACTGGCTCCGGCAGGGAGGAGAATCTTAGCTCTCTGTCAAGAAAAGCCTCTCTTTTATGATTCATTGGCTCTGACAGATCTGGGTTAGGGGTTAGGGTTAGGGTTAGAGGTTAGGGTTGTACAAGAGAAAAGTTTCTGGCACTGTTCTTTGTATTGAATTTCTTTTTCTTTCAAGTGTTTATGATTGTGGTGGTGGAGTGAAAACGACGGTATCAGAGGAAATTTACAGATGTGGCCAGCCATAACAAGGCAACCAGTGAAATATTTAGGGATGTATAACGCTTTCTTACACTTTTCCCAAGATCTATATTTAACTATATTTAACAAATTTAGAAAGTGCGAGCCTAGCGTGCAGGCAAGTGCTTCATATCACAGGGAGGAAAGCAAAGAGAGAGCAGATTGCCTGTATTCAGATTGGTGCCGTGCTTGTCACAGTCGTGATGACAAACAGGCTGTAAGAGAGCGTCTCGCACTCATTTGTCAAACTTGCTCTGACATCAAGAATGCTTTGGCTTTCAGGACTGATAAGAGCCGTGGTGTAATCCGTCTTCAAGTCAGTTCAAGAGTACAATGGACGACTGTATGCTTTTCATCACCTTGAATGGATGAATGATAAAGTATAAAAAAATACTGTATGTTCAAAGGGTTAGTGCTTTTCTTTTAAGCCATTTATTCACAATATTATATACTATACATAACGTAACATTTTCTAACAGGGAGTTCTTAGTCAAATCATTAAAATAATTCTTTACAGTACACACTGTTGTGGGACTTGACAGGGAATCTTTTATGCACATAAATCATTCATACAGGTAAAAAGAGTTTAGCTAACCAAAAAACCCAAAACCATAACAAATTAGTCCGTTATTAGATGTAATGTTTCACCACAGTAATTAGAATTGAGAGCAGATGTAAGCCAATTCAATTAAAATAGAATTTACCGCACTACCAATAAACATCTGTATTATTTTGCTGTTCGATTATTGTAATGAAAGTAAAACTTTGTCATGTTTTATACAAAGTGCTGAAGAAAAACACCATTTTCCTATTTTCAGACAGATGTCAAATATCTTTGTTTATCTCTGTATCAGTTAGCTGTCTGAGGTTGTCATCAGTCAAACAGCTTCTGTTGCTCTCATGTTAAACCTGCTCACCTTTCTCCACACTCAAACACTGTTGGACAGACCATACACAAATAAATACTAAATAATAAACACTTTTACAATTCTTAGAAGCTTGCTGATGGGGGAACAGAAAGTGAAACGCTTGTCTGAATTGTGCAATGCAATATGTTGAATGCAATGGGACATTTTGTTGATGCCCTTAGCGTAGGGTGACCAGATTTCCCGGAGCTAAAACCGGGACACTTTGCACGTGACCGTAGTGCTCGTGCACGCACACGCTTTTTAACGTGAACATGTGCCAGCCCAGGTCAGACATATCCACAGACAGTAACTTCATTATTTTGATCGTAGGCTCCTCATCTAATAATAGTGTTATAAAAATGCAGCAACAGCCTTTTTCAGTTTAGTGTGAGATTTATGTTGAGATTTTTTCTAAAAAAAGATTCTTTGAAGTGTTATTTATTCCAATAACACCAAAAGAATTAAAATTATTTATTGAAATGATTATTTTGAGCATAACCACTTCATTTCCTGCATTCTGGTGAATTTTTATGCATACATTTCTACCTTTTTCTGAATCAATGTATACTGCAACCTGCAAATATCTGTAGCCTAGGCATCATTTAGGCTACTCCTCCTTCCTGTTTGGCGTCTTTTGGTGAGGAAGTAACCTCCTTAAATGTGCATATGACAATTATTCACCTCAATGATACATTAATTAATTTTAATTTATAATAGACCCCTGGACTGTAATATGTCAGATGTGTTTGAGAAAGATTTCTGCTCATGTCCAAAACTTTGTGCACCTTCAAAATACAGTATATGTGTTCTCTGTGATTTGGAGGAGACGATGAGTCGTGACATTGAGAAAAATAAAGTTAGGTTAGTAGAGAAGAATAAAGAATAAAGTCACTATATTTCAGAAACTAATCTATACCTGCACCATATAGTCTGCTGTGCATTACATGATTGCTCTGCTGATACAGCAGATCTCAGACCTCCTGACTGACACAGAGCCCCGTTTGAGTCTCTGGTCTCTGAATGAGACAAATAGTTTAGCTAGAGAAGTAACCGCTGCTCTACATCGGAGGTGGAAAACGGAAACTACAGAAATAAACGGACACAAACGCAACACATCTACCGCAGCATGCTGTGGCGGGACAAGAATGGACCAGAATTGATTGCAGTGAAAAGCCCACTGGGGGCGCTTTATTTGTTCTTAATACGACAAAAGAATGAGTGCAGCAGTGTAGCTCCCTTGTGGCGTGGCTAGTGAGCAGGGTTAGGGTAGGCCTTGGGGGAATTCTGCTGGGTAGGCAAGGTGCAGCAGGGAGCTCACTTGTGAAGTTCAGCAAGGAGAGGACAGGAGACCTTGGATTCCAGCGGAGATTCATTCAGCTCCTTTTGTGCTGGCCTGACGAGGGCAAACGAGAGGCAGCTGGAGGCGGTAATCAGTGGCCGCCAGCCGTGTCTCGTTACAGGCAGGCTGCTGAGCCATGGGCTTGTGTTGCCAAACACAAGGCATATGCCCGGCATGGCAACGATCCATGGGCCGTCTGCCCACATTCCCCCCCCCCCAGGTGACAAGTCGGGCCGGTTGGGGGCACCACCGGGGACCCCCGCAGAGGAAAACCAGAGTGCACAGCTCCAACAGGAAACCGAGGCCCACCCCGACCAACAGCGAGACAAGCCATCAGCATTGCCGTTGGCCGCCCCCGGACGATGCTCGACCATAAACCGAAAATCCTGGAGGGCTAGGAACCACCGGGTGACACGAGCGTTAGTGTCCTTGGCCTGGGCCATCCATTTAAGGGGAGCATGATCGGTCACCAAGGTGAACGTCCGGCCCAACAGGTAGTAGCAAAGCTCCAAGATCACCCACTTGACGGCCAGTGCTTCCCTTTCGACAGCCGCATATCTCTTCTCGGCCGCGTTCAGCTTGCGGGACAAGTAGAGGACGGGGTGCTCCTCGCCTTCTCTCTCCTGGGACAGAACGGCCCCGAGACCAACGTCAGACGCGTTGGTGCAGAGGCGGAAAGGCTTAGAGAAGTCCGGGGCCCACAGAACAAGCTCACAGGTCAGAGCTTCCTTAAGCTGGACAAACGCAGCTTCCTCAATGGGGGTCCAACAGATCTTTTCCGGTCGACCTTTCTTGGTCAAATCTGAGAGGACGGCAGCTGTAGATGAGAATGAAGGAATAAAGCGCCGGTAGTACCCCGCTAGCCCCAGGAAGGCTCGTACCTGGCGTTTGGTGGTGGGACGGGGAAAACCCTGTACTGCCGCGATCTTTGCTTCCTGGGGCTTTAGTAAACCCCTGCCTATCAGGTATCCCAGGTAGCGGGCCTCAGTGAGGCCCAGGTGGCACTTGGAGGGGTTGGCAGTTAGGCCTGCTTGGCGGAGGCCAGCAAGGACTTTCCTTAGCCTGGCGTTGTGTTCAGCCCAGTCCTCCGCATGGATGACCACGTCGTCCATGTACGCAGCAGCGTAGTCCCGGTGTGGGGCCAGGATCTGGTCCATCATCCTTTGGAAGGTAGCCGGGGCTCCATGAACACCAAACGGGAGTACTCTGTACTGCCAGTTGCCACTAGGCGTGCTAAAAGCCGTCTTTTGTTTTGCCTCCGGACTCAGGGGTACTTGCCAATAGCCCTTGGTCAGATCCAGAGTCGATATAAACCTTGCACGGCCTAACCGTCCCACCAGCTCGTCTACCCGGGGGAGAGGATAGCTGTCGAAGTTCGAGACTTTGTTCAGTTGGCGGAAGTCATTACAGAATCTCCAAGAGCTGTCTGGCTTTGGGACGAGCCCTATAGGGTTAGACCAGGGGCTGTGGGATGGTTCAATTACCCCGAGCTGGAGCATTGTTTTGATTTCCTCCTCCAACACTTGTCGTCTGGCTTTAGGGATTCGGTAGGGCCGTTGCCGAATAGTGGTCCCAGGGGGAGTATGGATCTCGTGCTGCACAACGTTAGTCCTGCCAGGAATGGGGGAAAAAACATCCTGGTTTTGATCGATCAACTCCCTAAGCTCCTGCAGTTGGGCTGGACCAAGGCCCTCTCCACAGTGGACTGGGGGTTGCTCAACATGGGCACAGGCCGTCAGCAGGGGCACGGGTTCGATCCATCGTTTGAGTAAGTTGATGTGGTAGGTTTGGACCAACTGCCGTCGGCCTGGTTGCTGGACTCGGTAGTTGACAGGCCCTAGGCGTTCCACCACTGTGTAAGGGCCTTGCCAGGTGGCAAGGAACTTACAAGACGCCGAGGGAATGAGGACCAAAACCCGATCGCCCACTTGGAATTCCCGGGGTTGGGCCGGACGGTTGAAGGTCTGCTGTTGGGCCCTCTGGGCCTCCTCCATATGGGTACGTACAAGCGGCATCACCCTCTCAATCCGGTCTTGCATCTCCTTGACATGCTCGATGGTGGTACGGAAGGGTGATGGCTGCTGTTCCCAGGCTTGGCGGGCCACATCCAGAAGGCCCCTAGGTTGCCGTCCGTACAGCAACTCGAAAGGGCGGAAGCCGGTTGACGCCTGTGGGACCTCACGGATGGCAAAGAGGACATAAGGGAGGAGAAGGTCCCAGTTTCGTCCATCAACATCCATCACTCGTCGGAGCATTCTTTTTAACGTTTGATTGAAACTTTCGACCAGCCCATCCGTCTGGGGGTGGTAGACAGAGGTGCGGAGGTGATGGACCTTCAGGAGAGCACACAGGGCTTTTGTCAACCGGGACATAAAAGGGGTACCTTGATCAGTGAGGATATCCTTTGGGATTCCAACACGGCTGAAGAGCAGGAAGAGCTCCCGAGCAATGTTCTTGGCTGTGGCTTTTTCGTAGGGGCACAGCCTCAGGATACCGAGTTGCATAATCCACGATGACCAGGATGTATTCGTGTCCGCGACCCGATCATGGGAGGGGCCCCTCTAGATCCATGCCGATTCGCTCAAACGGTACATCAATGATGGGAAGGGGGATGAGCGGGCTTGGAGGAGGCACTCGAGGGGAAGTGCGCTGACACGTGGGGCAACGTTGGCAGAAATTCCTCACCTCCGCTGTCATCCCAGGCCAATGGAACCAATCCCTAATTCGGGTTTCTGTATTCTGGGCTCCCAAGTGACCAGCCATTGGGTGGGTGTAAGCCAGGGTCATTACGGCATCGATGTGCGTGCGTGGAACAACCAACAAGTCCCGGTGCTCACCTCGGCGAACTGCGCTGTAGTACATGAGTCCGTTGTGCACCCTGAAATATTGATCGGGGAGGGTCCTAAGTCGCGGCTCCCCTTCCACCTGCAGGACCTGTCGCCAAGCATGTTTTAAGCGATCATCCTCCTTCTGTTCCCGAGCGAATCTTCCTCCTCCAGTGATCTGTTGAAACGGTTCAGAAAAAGGATTAGGACCCCCCTGTCCCTGCTCACCTTCTTCATCTGCATCGGAAGAGCCATCTTGGGCCAGTAGGACAGGTCGTCCCTCTGGCTGGGGCAGGGGGCGGTGATCCCGGAGGCGGCCTCTCCGTTTCTTTCCTCGCCCACCCCAAGCTTCAGGGAAACCAGGCCAGTCCCGGCCAAGAAGGGCCGGCACGGGAAGCTCAGGCAATATCCCTAACAACAAGGGCCAGGAACCAGAGGCATCTTGAATGACCACCCGGGTGGCTGTCACTTCCCGGATGTCTCCATGGACACAGGAGATGGGTAGCATGGTAGTGGGTCCAGGGGGTTCTCCTTCCAAGACGTCCGGGCGAATCAGGGAGACAGTGCTTCCGGAGTCGAGTAAGGCGTGGACGGGTCGGCCCTGAATGCGCACCCGAAGGGTGGGAACCCGTGTTAGCTGGGAAGTGTGGATAGCACAGCCGGCAAGCCAGGTCCTGGTGGAGGGAGAGCGAATGCCTGGATCTGTAGGCATGGGCTCCTCTCTTGGTTGCGGTGGCCCACGTGGTGTAGGTGCGGGAGGACAAGGAGGGGGAATCCCTGTCTCACGTCTCTGAGACCTCATTGTGGTGGAACCTCGTTCACTGGGACCGTCCCGCATCAGGGCATTGGTAGCGATTGCTCGTTCCGTGGCCTCAGCCATCTGTGCGGGGTTTTCAGCAGCGGCCAGACTCACAATACGGCGTTCCGACTTTGGGAGGGCACGTAAGAAACGATCCATCGCTACTCGTTCTGTGATCTGTTGGGCATTCAGTCGGTCGGGTTGGAGCCATCTCTGAGACGTACGTATGAGGTTGGTCATTTTTTCATTCGAACAGGTGTATCAGGCGAGTAGGACCAGGACTGAAACTGCTGGGCTGCTGCTACCGAAGAGAGTCCCAGCCGAAGCAAAATTTCTTTCTTCAGGGTGTCATAGTTCCTTGCATTCGGCCAAGGCAAAGTCTGATAGGCTCGTTGCGCTTCACCCGTGAGGTAGGGGGCTAGGATATCTGCCCAATTAGCCCGAGACCACCGTTCTCTGGCAGCAGTCTGTTCAAAGGTGTAGAGATATGCGTCCACGTCATCGTCTGTGGTGAGCTTTGTCAGGTGGGAGCGGGCGATATCATGAGCAGTTTGGGGGCCCAGAGGTCCACCGGGGTCTTGCATCCGCAGGAGTTGCTGAGTCAGGGCACCAAGGGCTGTGGTAGGTAGGTGCAGCTGGGAGCTCACTTGTGAAGTTCAGCAAGGAGAGGACAGGAGACCTTGGATTCCAGCGGAGATTCATCCAGCTCCAGTCGTCCTTTGCTTGGGTTATGGGCTTCCTGGGTCCCTTTTTGTTGTTGGTGTGGCTCCTTTTGTGCTGGCCTGACGAGGGCAAACGAGAGGCAGCTGGAGGCGGTAATCAGTGGCCGCCAGCCGTGTCTCGTTACAGGCAGGCTGCTGAGCCATGGGCTTGTGTTGCCAAACACAAGGCATATGCCCGGCATGGCAACGATCCACGGGCTGTGTGCCCACAATGCCCACAGCTGAGCGCGTCCATGAACCTGTAGCTGCGCTGCATTTTACAGAAAGAGTGGACACCAGCAGGTCTGCTTCAGAGCTCCGTGTGTCTGAGTCTGAACCGTAGACTGGAAACATCACGTCACAGGAACTTTAAACTAAATCTTTAGTATTGTGCTCCTAAACTTTGTGTTGATGGCATCAATGTAGGCTATTACACTGATTTGGCTACGATTCCTCCCAAAACTTCACCCGGCTTTCCTCACGGAGAGACGGTTGCTAGGTGATAGCAACAAATACAGCATGGTCGGACCCCGCACGTAGCTGCCCGTTATATTCGCCTTCTATTCGGAAAAATTAACTGGACAAAGTTACATTCGGGAATAAACTCAAAACATTCGGGGCTGAAGACCCGGCAAAATCGGCTGACGCCGCTCCTGGTGTAAACCAGGACATTTTAGCGTCCCGAAAGGCTTTTGTCGGGACTTGGGACAAACAATTGAAAATCGGGACTGTCCCGGTCAAATCGGGATGTCTGGTCACCCTAAATTAGCCTGTAAAGGAGCATTCGGATTGAATGATATGAGCTGTTAGCTAGCAATGTGCACACCAACCATTTGTCTAGCTCCTTTTACTCTTGTCTCTATTGGTTCAGAAAGCCTCAGGAAACTTTCAAAAGTTTTGCTAAAGTTGAAACACTTTCAACTCATGCAGGTGCATCTGCACCTCAAACAGCACCCCCCAGAGCAGATTTGAATCTGTTTGCATCAACTGTTCCCTTTGCATTTACCAGAGTGGTTATCATGATATTTTTATTACTTAATCACATATCTTATATGCGAGTGGAAACTGTGGGCGATAGAATGATGCCATAATGACCGAAATGCAGTGATCTGCTGGGGAGCAGATCACATTCATAGCAACTTCCAATAGACTCAGAGATACGCTACATTGGCTACACGTGGGAGATTAAGTGTTATATGGACAGTGGTAGAGGAATGGTCTTGCCTGAGACAGCCAGAGGGTCCATGAATATTAACAGCGTAGTTGATGCTAATCCAGTCCTGAGTTATCTCAAATGGGGCAAAATAGTGTTTGAAGGTGCTACTAGAGAGCTAGAATGGAGGGGGTTCCATTTCTGGGGAGCATGAATGTGTACGTGACTAACGTAATGTCCAAAGTCAAGTCTATCTTATTTTTAATTTTATATTGCCCCACATCACAACATTTGCCTCAAAAGGGCTTTACAGTCTGTAGAGTATACAACATGCTCTGTGCTTAGAGCCTTGATTTGGATTTAACGGAGAAAAGAAATCTATGATATAAAGAATAAATTTCAGGAAGAGCAGCACAGGAGGGATGTCTGTCCCTGGGCAGACAGACATGCAATAGATATTGTGTGTACAGAATAGACCCATATAATACAATCACAGTATTGACAACTTGCAGGTGCTGCCAAACCCAGGACCACACAACCAGGACCAAGACCAGGACCACAACCCCCTCAAGACCATGGAGACCTGGAAAGAGAACGGACTACACATAAGAGGATTCAGGATTAAGAAGAATTCCTAGTAGCGGTCATACAGTATGTTGTACAGCACCAACATTTTTCAGACAGACAAATTGACCGTAGGATAGACTCTTTCTGTTTGACAACTTGCTGTTCCAGTATCGAACAAACATTTATTTTTGAGAAGTGCTACCAATATGCTTGGCACATGAGCAGCAACATAGCTGCTCAGAGCAAATGTCTTTGTTCTAAAAAAAACCATTATGTACAGTATAACATTTCAAAACGTTACAGTACTCTGCCACAAAAGGGAGTAGTACACATATGAGAGAAGGCAGAAGCTCCATCCTGTATGGCCTTTGGCAGTAGAGCTTCCTGTTTGATGCCAAAATAAAAAAAAATGATGACTGTATTATGCATCTCGTGCTCAGCCCAGGGCAGAGTTGCAGGTGCTGTTAGGAAGCATCGCTCCTGCTTGGGCCCAGGGAGAGACGCACTGGGAGAGCTTCCTAGTTTGCTACACAATCAATCAGACATTCTGCTGGCTGATGCATTATTAAGTTTCCAGGGAACTATAAAGTTAGATGACCTTCTGTGCATCCTGCAATCCCTGACTTTTAAAGTCCACAGGGCGGTTTCAGCTACAGTATAACACAATAGCACAAAAAATACCTTAAAAGGAAGCAAGAAAAGTTTCTTGTTTGCATAATAACCAAAATTGTTTCATTATTCACCAAACCAAAGGGTAACACAAATAAATTATAAAAGTAATGATAAACATGGCAGAGAATTTAACAACTTCACAAAGGCTGATTTGGTGCTGTAAATCAATCAATCAATCAATCAATCTTTATTAATTAAGCAATTAATAGTCAATTGACAGCATTTGACTGGAAAATAAAAAGATATATTAACAGACTTCTCATTATTTCTTCATATAAAAAAGCCATCTGTGGAACTATGTTGGAGAAAATGTGGCAAAATAGGGGACTTGGCCCAATACAAGGATTTTGGAAACGTGTCAAAAAGGGAGTTGAAAAAAATATGGGATTTGAGTTCTCTCCACAGCCAGGGCTGTTTTTGTTAGCAGTGGCGCCTAAAAAGAAGTACAACAAAGATCAGAAATACATATACAGAATACTTCTGCTGACTGCAAGAAAATGATAACTATGAATTGGAAGGAGCGAAAACCACCAACCTTAACCCAATGGACACAGAGACTGAAAATAGTTTATATAATGGAACAAATGACGGCAAATCTGCAACTGAAAATGGACACTTTCATGCAACAATGGACACACAATATCTGTGTGTCTAATAGGATGCAATGGGTTGTGTGAAAAGGTCATATCATTCTAAATGAAACCACTCCACTGCAAATGCCAACATTTGGGTAAACTAACTTGTTTTGCTTCATTTACATTCATTATATATATATTTGTATTAATTGTATGTACATACTAATAGCTGAGTATACATATATTTCACAATTCTTACTGTATATTTATTCTGTTTATAAAAAAATCTATTTATTTATTAACAGCATTTTTTTTTTCCTCAGGTCCAATGTCAGGGAATGTTCTGTCATTTTTAAAAATTAATAAATAAAAAGTTCCAAAAAAGAAAGAAGAGGAAGAGTGTCTTATTTGTTCTTTCAGAGGTTACATAGTATCAACTAGTCCGAGCCCAGCTTTGTAACCATTCTTTACTGAAATGAAGGCAGTGAGACCTTAAACATCCTCCAACAGGAAAATGCAGAAATTCTGAACTTTAGTTGAAGGAAAGATTGAAAAAGGCAGCTTTGCACAGCTCTCAGGGCCAGCTCTGCTCTGTAGATGTACTATATGTGGCAGATTGTTGGTTTATTCAGCAGGGAGAAACGATGTGGCTTCAACAGATATTTTCTCAAATCTTTTGTTAACTCAGGGATGCATTGAATTATTTGTGTAAACAAGGGGATCCCATACCCTTACATCTCCCACTGCACTGCCTCCTGGGTAAAATACAAGTTGCTGTAACAACAGCTTGTGTTTGGCTCAGTTAGTAAATGTGCCACTGTAGTTTTACTAAGACACTCTAGCAGCAGATCCACTGCATTTTTCTTGACTTATGTTGAAATATTCCAGCTAATTTTCCAATACATTTTTCTTCAGACATCATTACACCTTCATGCATTTGTACCGACATAAAAACACTGTCTGGTTGGATGTCACGGTGCAATACCCTCCCCCAATGCAGAGCGAAGAAAATTCTCTGAGTGAGACATCATGCTAACCCTGAGAGGAATAATTTATTGATGTACATCAAACCAAGAGAGGGAAGAGAATATGTGGGCTCAGTTATAAGACGGGCTAAAAAGACAAAAGGAATCCTTGATGAAGTTCCTTTGAAGTGCCTTTTCCAGAAGTCCTTGGAAATACATATTGATGAAGTCCAAATTGTCTGGCCTGGAGGGAGAAGGCAGTCGACTGCTTTGCATTGCGCTATAAATATTCACTACAGGACATGGCTCATTTCTATGCGTGACTAGAATTATTACATTCAAATGATTGGCTCAGAAAAGGGACATCTAGAGATAAAGAGGGAGACAAGGGCCATCAGGAGAGATCATTTCCTTTAACACAAGAAGGGGCTCCTATCAGTCCAAAAAACATTTGTTTCAGTGCTCAAAATCACAATTCCAGACATCAATGCATTATTAATGTGAAAGCCTAAAGGCAGAAACTTTCCAAGTGTACTAAACAAAGTTATCTGTAAAATCTATACTGGATGGAGAAAGCAATATGTCATTATATACAGTAGGTAGATAGATAGATAGATAGATAGATAGATAGATAGATAGATAGATAGATAGATAGATAGATAGACGTTAGTGTCATTGCAAAAAAATTTAATTCAGATGTACTCAGCACAAATAAATAAATATGTATATATATAAATAATGTTCCTATTCATCATCCATCCATACTCACATTCATGCCAGCACATTTACCATACACTCATTGCCAATTTATGCAATTAAAAAAGTGGTATGCAATTAAAATTTTATTTCATAAAAGTCTATTTTTGACAATAAAGTGTGAAGATAAATACATAATTTAATTATTGCGCATTAATACTGGCATTTATTTGGGGGTATATTTTCAGTTCGGAGTTCAGTATGATTATGGCTTTGGGATAAAACTGTTCAAGAGTCTTGTGGTGTGTGTTTTGATGGACCAGAGGGCACCAGTTGACATGGTGGGCAGGGTGGAAGGAGACCTTTAGGATGTGTTGTGTTTTCTGCAGGCAGCAGGAGGTGAAGCTGTCGTCCAGCGCAGGTAGCTGTTGGTTAGTGATGTACTACTGGGCAGTTTTTATGATTCTCTGCTGCAGAGCTGCTACCATACCAGCAGGATGCCAATCTGTCAATATTGATATCCTCGAATATGGTCCAGTCTGTGCAACTGAAACAGTGCTGCAGCTGCTCAGAAGCCCCCTCTGGCCTCACTTGTGTGACTCTAGCTGTTGATTTGACCATGTTGATAAGTGGTCTGTATGCTGGAGTCAAAAACAAGGAGATGTGATCAGAATGTCCTAGGTGGGGAAGAGGTGATGCCTCAAACCCATGCTCGATGTTGCTATATAAACATGGTCAAGTGTGTTCTTTCCTCTTGTTGGACCCTGGATATGTTTTTAAGATTTGGCGGGGGACAGTCCTTAAGTTGGCTTTGTTGAAATCACCTGCTATTACAAAACCCCCATCAGGATGGCCCTGCTGTTGTTTGCTAATGACAGTTAGCAAATAGTCCAAGGATGTTGTTTTTCATTAATCAACATTTCTGTAAATGTGCCGGTGTTAGCCAGATAATTATATCATTTTCAACTGTAGTCCTAGTTACCTAGCATGCATACCTTTATAGTAAGAGGAAACCGGAGAACCTGGAGGACACCCTTGCAAACATGGGGAGAACATACAAACTGCACACAAACTGCCAGGACCAGGGATCCAACTCTGCACTGCCAACTTGCTAACCATGGAACCACCATGCCGCCCTATATAATGTGATTAGCTTCTTAATCTCTGCACAAGACTTTGAAGAAGGTGAAGGGATGATGAACTCCTAGTTGCTGTTTGACAACTGCCTCTCATTTGATCAGACTGTAAACATAACTTGCAAACATTTGAGTCATTCTTAAAGCTGCACTAATCAATGCATGTTAAATCATTAATGAATAAAATGACTTTGCACAATGGAGTGAAAAACCCTCAGAGAAAAATCACGAAACTCTGCTGTTCCTTTTAGCAAAATGCAGGTTTTAGGTTCTCATTTAAGAATAAACTGAAAACTCTCCTCTTTGATAAAGCTTATAGTTAAGAAGTGAGGAGTTGCAGCGTCCGCCTAACCCGGCCCACCTGCTTCTGTTCGTAGTCATCAGATTTACTGATCATATAATCAATAATATAGTGAGAGTAGAGGGAGGCAGGCCAGTACAGCCTTTCATCAATGTTTTCATTTGTTTCCTTTTATATGCATCCTGTCCCAGAACTGCTTGTTACTAACCTAGCTCTGGGGAGTTTACTCCCCGGAGTCCTTATGTTCAACGCCCGGCCGCGTCCTGCTGCGTCTGCTGCACCCACCCGTGCTCTGCAGAGCCACGTTTCATCCCGCAACGTCCTGCTGTGACATGAACTACAACGACTACCTTCAAAGTCACTGTTCCACTATCTTTAATGCGACTATTATCGCCATCACACTAAACCGACCCGTCAGACACCGCCTACCAAGAGTCTGGGTCTGCCGAGGTTTCTTCCTAAAAGGGAGTTTTTCCTCGCCACTGTCGCAATAGCCACTGCTAATGCTTGCTCTTGAGGGAATTACTGGAATTGTTGAAAAGTGTCATCGAGATAACTCTGTTATGATTTGATACTATAAATAAAATTGAATTGAATTGAATTGAATTGTAGCACATTGTTTTGGTGTCTGACACGCAAACTCTGCTCCCATCAGATCTGAAATCTTTCAAATCCCCTCTCCAATGTAACTAGGTTTAGCTCTTAAAATTTGCATCTTACTGAAGTTATTTTAAAAAATCAAGTCAAAGAACTACAGTAATAGTGAATATTGGCCACATGTCCAAATGAATGCTATTGTTGGTCCATATCTGCTGTATGTGAAAATAAACAACGGTTTTCTAATATGCTCACCAACTATACTCATTCAACACCTGTATAAGGTTATATTACGTTGTTTTCAGCTTGTTCCTCTGCCCTGCCCCCGAGTATCCAAAAATGCAGTAAACTGTGATCGTTGTGAATCCTGTAGTACATTTCCATGGCAGTTATTTGCATTCTTGCATGTTTTGCTTTGCTGTGCATCATCAAAAAACACCCCCTGTTCTGCTTTTTCACAAACTGCACCCTGTTTGTAACTGTAAAGCTAAGTTTATGGTAGCCGCGGTGTTCCCAGCGCGAAAGCTTCGCTAGTTATTGCGGTGCTTGGTCGTGCACCTCTGAAATTTTCTCTTCTTCTCTACTACTTCTTGCTTATTCACAAATTTTGTTTGTATGTGTTGCACACTTAAAACAGACTCCGTCTTCTCTTTTGCAACTTTATTTTGCCAGTTCTGTTGGAATTATCCTTTTACACAAAGCAACACAACATCTTCTGATATCAGCGACATAGCCTACGTTCACCTCACTCGGCTCAGCTCTCTACTAGGCTGCTGCACTGGCTTATGACATCATCGTAACTGACCTTTCACCTTTCAGTAACATAAATCAGAATAATATCCAGAATGTTTTTAAAACGAAATTACAATGAAATGTGAAATAACAGTGATTTCCCTACAGAATTCTAAACATATTCCCTATTCTAGGAAATTATGAAATAATTACATGTCATTTAGCTGACGCTTTTATCCAAAGCAACTTACAATTCTTACATATCAGAGGCCACACACCTCTGGTGTAACTAGGAGTTAAGCGTCTTGCTCAGGGACACATTGGTTGATGTATCGCAGTGGGAATTGAACCCGGGTCTACCACACCAAAGGCATGTGACATATCCACTGCGCCATCACCACCAATAATACTCCTAGGTCGCAACATATTGTTGTTTCGGAGAATAATGCAACAAACAATGCGTTGAGCATAAACGTCTCCGTGCACACGGTGTCGCGTGTCAGTATACTTTAACTGAAGATTAAGTATTTCAGACTCCGATCCCGGTAGTCTCAGTGGTAACTTCCCTCCACTAGAGCTTCAATGCTTCTAAGAGTTCAAAGACATTCTACTCTCTTAATTGGACCAATTCTACCTTCAGACATGCAATCAATTTTGAATGCCTCCATTTATAAGCTTATTTGCCATCCCCTTCTTAATAATAATCATGCACACTGAACAGAGATGGGAATAGCAGGACAGCTTTCAGAAGAAAGTAATTTCATTACTCCCTGTGGCGCCTCTTGATCTAAATTACAAGCAAATGTCAAATTTTGAAACATCTAAGAGGCATCCAGCAAAACATCCTGCCTACACAACATGGAATCTTTCGGGACACAGTCGCAATGAGTGACAACTATGCTCATGCTAGCGACTCCCATTGCGATTCCGTATGCTTTCTGGTGTTTTAACACCTGTGATGGGATGCAGCATCATTGAGTTGCCCACCATGATCTTACCTTGTCTGAGTTTCATTAAGAAGGACAGAAAGGAAATACAAGAAAATCAGTTATTCTCAACCATAATTTATGGCACAGTCATTAAAGTAGTTCTTATTTATGCCAAATCATGATATCAGTATCTTGTTACAAAATATATCCATACAATATATCCATCCACACAGACTGGTGGATTGATGGAAAATTATCAAATTGGTGCAACATTTGTAATTTATGAGGATCATATCATTCACAGAAAGAATTTAAATAAAAAATAGAAAACCGTTTACCCAGTGTAGCTCATTCAGATATTACTGAGATCATTTATACTAATTCCTGTAAGTGGAACCGTCAACAACACGGCAGCTTTTGTTTTGAATGGTTATGGTAGTCATTTCATTATCGAGGGATGCAATGGGTTTTCATGTACCATGATAATTCATCATAAAGTTCAAGTTAATTTATTTATATGGAGCTCTTTATCAAAGGCAAGTCCCAAAGGACTCACAACCGTCTCATGTCATAGTCTGTGCTAGCTTGAAATTAGAACACACAAGTGAACACTGTATAAGCGTTTCAGAATATGCTGCACTATTTGCTTCTGTTTGGAGAAATGGATAATGATAGACATGCAAATACTCATCCATATGCAAATTGTGTAGGCTAGGGGAGTGAGGCAAGCCCTCCCACTGGACTAGTGGTCTTACATGAAAGGACCACTGTACTGTACCATCACAAATGTCTTCACACAGTTTACTGAATATCAAAATTTGCTTTTATTTACCTTAGCCTTCGCATTGTTATCACATATTAGAAGAAATGCTTTAGCTTCATTAGCTTTATTAGCTTTGCCAGAATACTGTCTTATGGAGAAAATGATTGAATTGAATAATTGCAGAGAGAAGCTGACACCTTTCAATGGATGGATCAGCAAGTGTCAGTTAGAGGTACTGTATCTTAGTTTGTATAAGGACCTTGGTCTTCTGTGGCCTCCATTTCTATCAGTAATAACAAATTCTCTACATTATTCCTCTGGGAATGGGGTGACATCACTAAAAGGAAATCTGACAGGTAAACAGGAAACCCAGTGGGGCAAGAAGATCAGCCCAAAGTTATGTTGAAGAGAAAACATGGCTGTAGGGTTACATTATTATCCACGGCGTCCAATGTACATAGGAAATTGTTGTTAATCTCGCTCAACTGCTGGATTGCTTTGGCAACGGAACTATGAAAATAAGAATCAAATAACCAGAATTATCCTTTAACGCATAAGTAATGGGTGTGTAACAGCGTAGTTCACGGTATCACTTCACTTAATGATGTTCACTCTTCTGTTTCCCAGCTGTACAGAATACCACCGTAAGCCAAGGGAAGGTGAGGGACATCTGGCGGAACCTCCAGCGGCACCTCTGACGGACCAACCACTGCTGGGTGATGGAAAATGGTGACTAACTGTGTGACACTTGTGATTTTCCGGGAATGTCACCAAAGACACCCAGTTTATACTCTTTCATCAGTAGACTAAGGCTCATTTTTATTGTATAACCCCATTCGGCAATAGATATAGACATTGTTAAAAATTATTTAGAATTTAGAATTTTTGCTTGTTGAACAGAACTAGAAGTGTGACGTTTCTTAGTTGGACTCACAGGTGAAGTATTGAAAGACAAACGGGCTGTTACCAAAAACGAAAGCATAAACTCGATTTTACTGACTAAAAGTCTAAGTTGGCTGTAGTTCTCTACCACTTTTTATGAATGGACCTTTATCACAGCAGACATTTTGATTTGTCATAGTAGGAAAAGCACAGCTGAAATTGATAACCTTAACGATGGCTCAATTCCATCAAGTGTCCCACCCAGTAAGCTATTTCAGTGAGTCAGCATGCACAATATCAGGGCCTCTCCTAAGTTTAATGCAGCCATCATTAATGGTTTTGAACACACCTGTGCTTTTCCTACTATAACATGTCAACATGTCTGCCCTGAAAAAAGTCCATAATCTGGCGACAAATATCAGGAAACCGGAGGCCTGTACTACGAAGCAAGATCAACATGCCCTGGATCTCTTTCAGTTATCCGGCTTCACCTAACCTAACAACCGCGGTCCTGCATAAGCTGTATCACGACGCTGGTTATCAACTAGTTCAGTCAACCCAGGGTTTCCCAATCCAGCGGCGCACACGTTCACATAAAAGAGGCGGGGTTTGCACAGCATGACCAATCACAAACATCTACCAGAGCCGCATGTTTTATATAAGAAGAGCAAATTATAATTCTACATATATGAAGATCACAGACTCGGTTTTACAGGGAAAACGCAATACAGTCACTGCTTCCTAAAACAGGAAGGAAAGCTGGCAAAAAAAAAATTGCCGATCACGGTGTAGATGCGTAAATTAGCCTACTCTTATCAATATCACTTCCCCATCAGTCAGGACCAAGATCTGACCATAATTACACTTGCGATTTCCATAAACTGTCGTTGCTTTAGCCTATTATTGCAGTTGCAACCCTGGCAGTGGTAAGCCATCGTGAGAGCAAATAAAACAAATAAAAACATAATTCAAGCCGATGTGCGCATTGGCAACACAAGGCTCAAGAAGCCAAGAAATAGCCGATATGTAATTCCCTCCCATTAAAATATATATAGGCTATTTCATAAAAATACCCATCAGGGAATGTTAACGGGGTTGTCGGTCTCTAAATGTTTTAACTTTTATGAGCGCACGCCTCCCCCCCCCTCTCTCTCTCTCTCCCTCCCTCTCTCTGCGCACCGAGCTCCAGCTGATCTTCTATAAGAACGGTGACACCGTTATCAATCGAGTATTGATTGGTCAGTAGGCGGGGCTTTTACACCGGTTGATCTCTAATCTCCAACTTAACCTGCTCCCGACCAGGTTAGGTGTTCAGCATGAGTTACCACGGCGACTGAACCCGATAACAAATGATCCACCTTCGTGATACAGAAAATCCTGGGTTGAACCTGAAGTTAGCTCGCTAACGCCAAATCCTGCTTCGTAGTACAGGCCTCAGGAGTCTTTCTGCAGGATGGTTGATTAGATGGTTGATTGAAAAAGACTGTCAGGTGTGTTGATTGGCAATGATCCTCAGGTGTGTCACTCAGCCAGAAGCCCAAAACAATGTCATTCTAGAGGATGACACAGCTTCTTCTCGGGGGCCCACTGCTTCATGTGCTATGTTAGTAAATGCAATGCAATTTAGGCATTCTCAGGAGAAATGGGTAGATTTAATAAAGCTAAATGTTGACAAACAAAACAGACACTACCCAATCAGAGCACTGTTGACCATATAATTTTATACATGCACGTAGCATGTGAGTCCATGTGTGGGGGTGTGGGTATATACATCCCACTGCTGCTTTGTGAATATGTGGCTCCGCAGCACTCTGTTCTTGATTAATATGCAAAGCACATGTAGCAGAAACAAACTCCTGCTTTTCTCCGCCTCCACAGCGCTCCCCCTAAGCACTTATCGCATTTACCATTGAATAACCATTCAAATAACGTCTGTTGAGGAATCACCCTGCATAAAGCACCATCTGTGCCACGTCGCCCATCTTTTCACTGCCGATGTAAACAGAGGAACACTAGATCACAGGCAAAATAACACAGAAAAGCTTACATGCGCAAAACAGGTCAGCTGTAATCAGTAATCAATTTTCCATCTGCACAACCGAAGCCATGGGGGGAAATATTTGCGGAATAATTTGCAAACATCAGTAAGGGGGGAAGACTCCGGATGGAGGCTGATTGGAGAGTTGACATTTCTGATTAAAACAGCACAGGCTGATGGAGCTTGGGCTGTATGTGACATGTCACACCTTTATTCTGAACCAGGAAATAAGCGAGGCCAATGTTGGAAAAATTCACGAGATCACATCTTCAACCTGTCTCCTCGGCTATCAAATTAGCACTCTGCCTCCCTCATCCTCCACTCGCCGTATTTAAATGTATTTAAATGAGCAGGAAAAGGCCGATGCAGGGTGGGACTCTGGGAAAGTAATCAGCAGATCCATGATAATGAGATATTAGTGGTGCAGCTCTAATGTCTCTGGCAGTGTGTGAACATGGCTCCAGCTCAGACCCCCACGCCTCCGCCCAGCTATGATTAGCACCAGCGAGTCGCACCACAAGCACATTTATTGATTAGAAGTGTAATGTGGATGGAATACAGGGATTTTCATATTTAAGTAAGCAGCTACAAAGAAAGCAGTGCAACCACACAAGACCTGTACAGACATACTGCATACTGCCGCCTCTGTCACACTGCTTTCTAATGGCAGGGACTTGATAAATGGTGTCATGGTTCCACATATAAAGTTTTCATGAAGCCAATATGTGATGTGCGTAGATATTTAATGATGGGGATGAATAATTTAGGAGCTCCATCATGTTATAATGCTCTGGACGGCAGGTAAGGGAAGTTCACTCCAGGTTCGAGGTGAATGGGACAGTCACAATTGATTTATCAAATCCAAGTACATTCACAAAGAGGTCTTGGGTATGTGATGCTGAATGGATTTTGTAACCCTCAGGAACTTGTTTCTAAAGGATAACTTCAATTTCTAATGAAAATTCAGCCACCACAATCAATGTGTGCCACTAGTGTTGCACTAATAGATAAATGAGACACTTTTCTGCAAACTTCATTTGTGAATCATGGATTATATTCATTCTTAACCCTCACTTGTTTTATTGAGCATCTGCGAAAAAATACTTATAATGTGATGTAAACTTAATCTGCATAAAGTTTTTTTTCATAGACCTATAGTGCAGAGTAATATCTATGAGAGTAGATAATATGTCATTGTGTTTGAAGGAGGTTTGTCTGCTCAAATTAAAAACTGGCAAGTATTGTAAAAAAATAAAAACAAGTAAAAGAAATAGAAGTGGATGCCAACAGCAACAAGCAGTTCTGGTATCATCCACACATTATTAGTCCACATTTAATACAGTCAATGTCATTATAGAATCCGTAGCTTTAAGATGTCAAACTAATTTGTCTGCAGCTTTCATTGTTGATGTTTTCACAGTATTATATGCTACTATCAGCGTAATACCATGCAATTTAGATAAAACTTCTTGGAATTTAAAATTGGTAATTACCATATTATAATGCTAAAATTCATCCACCTTTATGTTCCAAACATTTCCCTGTTGTATCAAGATAATACTTTACAAATGCTATGTTTAATCTTGTGACTTCTTACCTGGAAACACGTCTAATAAACATGAATCAGTGCATCAAAAAATATTTCTATTTCTATGTTTCTATAGTATTTCATGGTAATTTTAGAATGACAGAGGTGTAGAGATTACCTGGAAACACGTCTGGTAGTTTCTGTGTAACAACCATGAATCAATGCTGCTAAATGCAAAACTACCTGTTTCTATTTCATTTCATAGTAATACTAAAATAACAGAGGTGCAGAGATTACCTGGAAATGCTTCTGGTAGTTTCTGTGTAACAACCATGAATCAGTGGTGTATTACATGGTAATATTAGATTAAACAAATCATCCAAACGTGCAGAGATTACCTTGAAATGCTTCTGGTAGTTTCCAGGTAATCTCTGCATCTCTGTTATTCTGAGGCTGTCCTGCTCACATTCAACTTCCTGACTAAGTCCCATGGTGCAAAGATCCTACAGTTCTTAAAGGAACACACATGCATGTGGAACAAACTATATACGATATCTGGGTAATGGTAATATAGTTATTAACATTAACATGATAATAATATAATATATTATATATATTATATATATGGGTAATATATGTTGATGTTTTCACAGTATTATAGGCTACTATCAGCGTAATACCTTCCAAATTAGATAAAACTTCTTGGAATTTAAAATATGTAATTACCATATTATAATGCTGAACTTTATCCACCCTTTATGTTCCAAATATTTCCCTTTTGTTTCAAGGTAATACTTTACAAACGATATGTTTAATCTTGTGACTTCTTACCTGGAAACATGTCTGGTAGTTTCTGTGTAACAACCATGAATCAGTGGTGCAACATGCAAAACTACATGTTTCTATTTCATTTTGTTCTGTCTCCCTCAGGACATTAGTTCACATAAATGTTTTTCATCTCCCATTGCTGGCAGTAGTTTCTTCCACATGCATGTGTGTTCCTTTAAGAACTGTAGGAACTTTGCACCATGGGACTTAGTCTGGAAGTTGAATGTGAGCAGGACGCAATATTTTTTCCCCACTATGGCCACGCCAAGATAGCATCAATAGCATTCACACATTAGTATTGACCAGGCATCCATGCTTACATGTACAGGTCCTATCCCCTGACCAATCCCCTAACCCTAATGCCTAACCCCAACCAATCAAGCTGCTTCGTAGGGCGGGTCTTGGCGTGGTCATAGTGGGATTTGTAATTTTGCAAGCAGGACAGCCTCATCTCTCCATACTATCCGCTTCAATCTTCGACGTTCCATGCCTTTGGTAGCATTCTCTGTATGTGAAACAGATGCTGACATACTGTTCTGATATCTTTGTTAATTACTGTCAGAAAGTGTGATGTGCAATATGTATATTTTTAATAATAATTGATAGCTCATATTAGACTGACAGTATGCTTCATTAAGCTAGTTTGCCACTATGATCTTTGGGTTGTGCTACATGTAAGTATATTTTAGGTTATTTAGATAAACAATATAGGTTATACTATGTACACTGTATAAACATTACATAACATATTTCCTTTATTTCAGCTTACATGTTAGCTACTGTATATGCTACTGCATTACAGTGTGTAGTTATATTGTTTTTACAATTATCATTGTATAATGTTTCTGACTCATCAAAATGTAAGTATATGTAAGTCATTGTGTTTCACTTCCCAGTTTCACCCTTTCTAAGTCAAATAAACTGAGTTTTGACGATCCCAGTCTCCAGTGCTTGATGGTGGAAGGTGTTTAGTTGCTGGTCAGATTGCACAGGGTTACATGCATGCAGGAAAAGACACATTTCATGGTAATATTAGAATAGCAGAGGTGTAGAGATTACCTGGAAACTACCAGAAGCATTTCCAGGTAATCCCTTCACCTTTGTTATTCTATTATTACCATGTAATAAAATAGAAACAGGCAGTTTTGCATTTTTCAGCACTGATTCATGGTTGTTACACAGAAAATACCAGAAGCATTTCCAGGTAATCTCTGCACCCTTGGATGATTTGTTTAATCTAATATTACCATGTAATAAAATAGAAACAGGTAGTTTTGCATGTTGCACCACTGATTCATGGTTGTTACACAGAAACTACCAGACATGTTTCCAGGTAAGAAGTCACAAGATTAAACATATAATTTTTAAAGTATTACCTTGAAACAAAAGGGAAATATTTGGAACATGAAGGGTGGATGAATTTCAGCATTATAATATGGTAAATACCAATTTTAAATTCCAATCTAATCTAATTTGGAAGGTATTATGCTGATAGTAGCCTATAATACTGTGAAAACATCAACATATATTACCCTATTATCAGGTTATTACAATATTAATATAACTATATTACCATTACCCAGATATACATATCGTTATCATCAAACCCTTTCCTACTTATTACATTAGTAATTGTTATTACATCTGTTACTTTCTTATCACCTTATTACCCCAGTATTACATCTTATTACTGTGATGTATTACCCAGTTATTACTTTGGTAATAACATGTTATTACCTACATATTATCTCTTTATCACACTATTACCCCACTAATAAGATGGTAATATCTTATTACTGTGCCATAATGTAAAGTGCTACCAAAATTTGTTCTTAATATTTAATCGCCGCTGTCTCACCGTCACATTGTCTGCTATGGAGCGCAGGAGGAGGAGATGGCCCGATTGCATGGAATACAGGATAGCATCAAATACCCTAGCATTAGATAACTGCAGAACACAGTGTAAATAACTAATCTATCTTTAATACTGTGCATATATCATCAAATGTCAAAATCTGGAAATACAGCCGTTAATCTTTTGCACAATCGTTACACTTAATGTTCTCGTTATCAGTCTGATCTTTAATACTGTTCATAACAAAACCTGCATGAAGAAAAGTGTTTGCCTATAACCTTTCTTCTTCAAATTTTATTTCTCCACCAGTTGATGCTGTGATTTTTGGCAAGGTGTAAACAATCACAAAGTAGTGCAAACATATAAATACTGCGGTGACCCCCGTGCGTAATTCTGCATGATGGCACTGCTGGCCCTGCAGGAGGACTACAGAAATGAAAGAATCAGGAGAGAAAAATACTTCAGGGACCATGACTGGCTAATATGCTGATTTAAATTCCCTAAAGCTGTTCTCTCAACAGGTACTTTTTTTAGTATCACCTTTGTCGAGGTTCCAAGCGAGCTGAAGCAATACCAAAAGGTGAGGTGAAAACCTGAAGACTACTTGTTGGTCGGAGAGAATCAACACTAATCACTGCATCATCATTGCTAGCGACAGACGGGGGTGTCCTGAACAAACCCGCCATTTTTAAATAGTTTAGCCAGTGGTGTTTTTTGCTGCCTCCAGCTTCTTTTGAAACAAAATGTGTCTTCTGGTAACAGCCACATGCCGAGAATCAAAAACAACACACCTTCCACGTTCTGTGTGTGTGTCGCGTTAGGTCATTGCAGTTTCTTGCGGCGTTGCTATGACGACCAGCCACGCTTGCCTCACGCATGAGACGGTACTAAATCTGCAATGGAAAATGGAGGACGGGGCACAGCGGCCAAGTCAAGTCGAGCTGAGTAGAGCTGGTACTAGCACTGGGTAAGCGTCCATATAGAGTAAAAAAAAAATCCTAAAGATTACTTTGTATTGTACATGGACGCAGGTAATGAGAATAGGTGGGTGTGGGGTGTTACAATTTGAACATAAAACTGAAAAATGGTCCATATTTTCCACCTTATCACACAGATTCATGTTTAGGTGTATCCCATGCAGCAGCTCCCTGCTGTAAAGGACTGAGGGCAAGTATGCTGAACATGTGCCTGTCTGCAAAGGAGAACCTTAAATGTATTACGTGCACCTGCTCACTTCAAAACTAAAAGATTGCTGTGCCATGAATTCTGGGATACAGAAGGCTGCAAAGGAAAAACTAGTAATGTTCTCCAAATCCCAGTAAGAAAAGGTTGATTTTCCTGGTTGAATTTGAGGGAGCCTTTAAAATACAAAAGGCTTTGATGATGATTTTATGACATATTCTGGAAACAGGCCATGGTAGACTAACCATATGAGGAGAGTCTTTCAGAGACGAAGTTTAATGTAGAACAAGTTCTGGGGACTAATGACCCTTCAAGCAGGGCTCTTAAATAAATAAGGTTTTGAACATTTCACAACCAGAATAAGAAACGTGGGTTCTGGCCTTGGACAGAGGGATGATAGAGCTTCAAAGGAGGGTTGGGGATCGGAAGTTTTTGGAGGTTGACCCATACAGACTAAAAGTTAGAATATTCTAAGCTTGGTCGCATTGATTTTGACCATTCTTGATCAGTCCAAGTAGTGTAAGTCTTACAGTGCACTATGGACTTCATGCGGCCGACCATGTTTACCAATGTAGTTTCATTCCCAGTTTTTTTTTGTTTTCTATCTTCCGGTGGCTAAGGCTAGCTAAACTGTAGTAAGCTCCAGTCAAAGTCCTGGGCGGTTCACACAGCATGCTGTAGGCTACATATCTCAAAGTTTGGAACGCACGCCCGTTTAATGAGGAGGTAACTACCACATCCACCACATATACAGTATCAGATTAAAAAGGCCATCTTTAATGTAAAGTTACGTCTATCTCATAACTAGCGCAACTAGTTTGTGTTGCAATAGTGCGTTGGCTTGATGTTTCTATGGTTAAAAATACAAGCACTGATGCTTAACTAAGCATAATGCAGGTTATTAATTTATTAACATTACTTGCAGCTGATTTGTTATAAAATACAACTTTTCAACTAGTTATGTAAACTTTTTAATAATATATGTTCACAATAAAACCCCCATGTCACTGACATGAGTCACTACTGCGTTAGACGTACAGTATTAGCACATTTCGAACATCCACACTGACAATCACTTTTATTATATCATGTTATTAACACATAATAAAACAGATACCAACACGTTCTGACAGATTCAGCTGATCCCAGAGCAGTGTGGGTAAATTGTTCTGCTATACGTAAATAACAATTGATTTTGTCAGACTGCTGTAGGTCAATACTAAAACACTGGGCCGCTTCATGCTATGAACAGAGTTCAATATAGCACCAAAAGAAACAAACAAATATTCAGGTTCTTCCCTTTTTTTTTTTTTTTTTACTTACTGTATTCAGAAGCAGCTGTCTGCCATATGAAAATTCCTGGAGCCTGATTTCAGCAGGGGCTCTGGCTGAACTCTTTATCTAGTGTGAGGGATGAGCTGAGAGACAACTGCCATGCTATCTCACATCTGGAGGGCAGACCAAGGGGAAGAGCAAACACCCTTTCCCTCCAACCTCAAAGAGCACACACCTATCTCAGAGCTGCTTAGACCTGCACTGTTAATGAATTACAATTCCTGTTATTACATCTTGCATCTGATTTTTGTAGGTTTGGCCGTCTTTTCTTAGTGTGCACTTAATAAGTTAATTAAGATCTGAGGCAGTGATGCTAACAAAGTCTAAGAGGGCGAGAAACACCATTGTAAGCTTCCATCAATAACTCTTTATTGTATGCATGTTCTAAATAAATAACTTAATTTGGTACTATTATTGAGAAAATAGGACTTTCCTAAAGACAAAATTAAAACTTAAGTAAATTTGCATTGATTGATTGATCATTGGAAATTGTATTCCCATACATGCTGAAGTATATGTTTGCTTGCAGATAAAATTCACATTTTTGCATGTGTGATGTCGCTGTGCTTTCAGCACTTTTGTGGTTTTCTATATTTGCTTCTTCTGCCATCAAATCCCATGTTCAGACTCAAACCAACAGTGAATGTATCCACTAAAATGTTTTGTGTGTGTGTGTGTGTGCGTGTCACAGCCTGATCTTCCTGTGTGCCACAGGGCTCCATCACAGAGCCACAGTTGTTCCTTCGTCACCATGAACACACTGTCCTGCTGCCACAAATACTCACTGAAACACCAAATGTGGATTAATCCACCACTGAAAGTAGTCTCAGTGTCAGGTGAAGATTTACGTCTTCAGTAGGGAAGTCAGAAAGTATTGAGAGTAGGGTTGGGTATCGTTTTTTTCTGATACCGGTGCTAAATCGATACTTTTAAAACAGTGCCGGTGCCTAAACGGTGCCTGAACCGAAATATATATAATATATTTATAATGTATATAATATAAGTATAAAAAAGGAGAACGGCTTGTTTATTGCTAAGGCCATATAATGTAATAACAATAACTTATAACAATGACTTATTTCACCAGTTCAACCAGGCTGGCGAGTTTCAAATGAACGCACCGTCTGAGTTGTTTTTCTGACCATTTTAACCATTGGGTTTAATCCAGCTACTAGCTAACGGTAACGTAGCGTCCCGTGAAGTGATGCTTCTGAAAACAAAAAACAGGCACCGAAATGAGGCACTGAAATTTTCGTTCTTATTTTCGGTCTCGTTATTACCGTTTTACGTCGGAACGTTTCGGTACCCAACCCTAATTGAGAGACACACTAACACATTGTTCGTTTGATTTTTTTTGTTGACCATAGGAAAATATATATAACACCAGGGGAACGTATACAGCAGCTCTCTATTTAATCTTGGTTACCAATAATGTCAGGGTCATCTCTGCCATTAGTGACATATTTTCTGTCTTGTTTTGTGCATATGGGAAGAGTGTGGACAGCATCCACGTACTGCACTTACCCCAAAAACAAAATCCTTCCTCTCTCACTTAACCATGTCACAGTTAGTCATAAGCAATTGAAGAATTTCAAAATGTGTGTCATGGCTGCCAGGAAGGGTTTCACCGCCATCAAAGCTGATGCATGCTGGTGTCCTCTTTCTTACTCTTCACACAGAGTCTGCTGCAAACAAACTCAGCTTCTATGTCCCCTTCTTTAGTATTAACTCACCATCCTCGGGTCTGTCTGTTAAAGATGATTTTGCTGCAGATATATGATAACTGAATTATATTCTCATTACATTGGATCACATTCAGAAAGCTACGCATGCTTTGTAATGGTTAGATATGAATGTTTAGATCGACAATTTAAGAAATTGTGAGTGAACTGAAAAACACAGAGAGGGATACTAAATACATGTTTCAACTGTGTGCATGTTTTGGCATGTCATTTGCACAGCATAGTCGATGTTGAGCTTGACAACAATCAAAGCACATGTGGTAACAGCAAGGCCCTGTATTTTGACAGCGAGAAACAAAAGAGGAACATATTCTACATCTGCAAAATCCCTTTTATAAATGATCCACATTCCATGACATGATTATGTGATTATATCGGAGTTAGGTTTCATTTACAGTGATGTATGAACAAATAACTCAACCATGGCTGTATGTGTAGCTCCTGCTCCCTACCTGGCTCGGTATAATTGAAGAGGATCATTGAAGCTTGTAATACAATAATGATAACTGATTGTATTGCTGCTATCCAGTTGTTATACATGAGCAGCTCTAATGCGACACCTTGATGATCAGTTAGAGGAGCAGTGGAGCTCTGTGCAGATCATCCTGCATTGTCCAAAGGGACTTGGCATGATGGAGAGCGTAATAGCGCCAACCAGCTTCTCCACCCCGAAGAGGTGAGGGGAGACACTAAATAATGTTTCCTTCCTCCTTACCTCTCCGGTTCATTTAGAAGCAGAGTCTAATTTTCCTCAGCCTCTCTGGGTCTTTCAGCTTTTCTCTTGTCATTTTGCTGCTTGCTAGTGGAATCGCACAGGGCTCCATCCGTTTACGGTAACACACTCATCAATAAATCCTAGCTTGGCATCTACTAGGGCTTTCTCAAGACAACACTGGAGCCTCATAGGGGCGCACCTGCCCTTGCAAATGCTTACGCAGATTTAAACTTGGCGATGGTGTATGGGCATGAACATGTGCTGGTATGGGAGTACATTTGTATTTGTATTTATTATAAGGATCCCATTAGCTGATGCCTAGATGACCAGCTAGTCTTCCTGGGGTCCAAAACAACATTTAATCAGACAATATTAAAACATTTCATGACATATACAAAAAAGAAAATAAATAAAGAAATGAAAGGAAATACAACAATATCTGCCTTCAGAACTAAATAAAAGATTCTAAAGAGAATTCAAATTAAATTATATAAAACAATAACAAGCCAAGCAAAATAGAGAAATATCTTGTAAACAAAATGATATATTACAGTATATTACATGGCTAACATTAAGGTAGCTCACATATACAAAGAAGAAAATCAAATAATTTAAACCAAACAAATAAGATTAAAAAACTAAAAACTAAAACCTCATGATAAATAATTTAATTCAAGGTGAGATTTAACTTTCTTTTTAAAATGTATCTTTCCTATGATAAAAGGAATGTTTCTTGGGATATTATTCCACAAAGAACTTGCTCTGTACTATAAACTGTTAATATTAATATACAGTCTATGGTCTGTACATGAAAGTTTTTTTCAGGTTATTGTATTTTGGTAAAGGCACAATCATCTGGGGTCTCATTTATAAACGTGGCGTACACATAAAACGGGGCTGAAAATGTGCGTACATGTGTACATGTGTACGCACATTTTGGAGACAAAATAGGAATTTGCGACGCAGATGGTGAGGTGGTGAACTGAAGTCAGACTGCAGAGATTAAATGGGAATAAGATTACTCGTAATATTTTCTAGTATTGATGCCTCACGCACATTTCTTCACTCCATATCATCCATGTTACCATGAAGATGAAATCCAGCAGTGTTATTTTATGGAAGTGATACTGTTCCATAAACACCTCCAAATCAAATCTTAAATTAAAATTTGTTCTTAATATTTAATCGGCGCTGTCTCACCGTCACATTGTCCGCTACGGAGCGCAGGAGGAGGAGATGGCCAGACTGCATGGAATACAGGATAGCATCAAATACCCTAGCATTAGATAACAACAGAACACAGTGTAAATAACTAAATATCTATCTTTAAAACTGTGCATATATCATCAAATGTCAAAGTCTGAATAATGTTGGTGATCAAGCATCTATTACCAATATCTTCAGACAGATTCAGAAATGTATGAAGCAGATATTTTCAACAATTTACAGTCTAGGTGGTCAATACCTGCAGGCTTATCAACTTCCAGAGAGTTCAACAATCTCTCTACTTTATCAACTTTAATCTCATGAAATTCAAAAGCATAGTTTTTACCCCTCATAAATCCATTTGTTATAGCTCTTCTGAGTTGGATTTAACAGTAGTGTCCATGTTTTCTCTGAGCTTGGAGGTCTTGTCAATAAAATAATTAAAATAATTTCGCAATATGAAGAGGTTTAGTTAAATACACATCATCTAGTTCCACAAAAGAAGTTTGAGCAGTTTTTGTACCCATGATTTCATTCAGAACTTTCCATATTTTTTTACTGTCTTGACCACTTTCAGAAAAAAATTTTCTCTATTCATTTTTCAGACCTGATTTCTTAATTTGCGATAATCTTTTATATCATCATGTGCACTGGATAAGACAGCAACATTCTTGGCTTCATCTCTCAAAACCATTATATTATTTAATGAATCATCTATCCATGGAGCACTTTTAGCTTAAACAGTAAATTTCTTGAAAGGGGCATGTCTGTTAGCAATTATCAACAAAAAAAACTATATATAGATATATATATAAACTATATATTTTTAAAGCAAGTTCAGCATCCTCAACATCACATACATTAGCCAAAGGAATGATATTCAGTTCCCCAAGAAAGGACTATTGATCAAATTTCTTATTGGATCTAGTAAAAATGATTTTTGCATTAGCTTTAGGCAGCTTTGTTCTCCTAGAGACAGCAACAACATTATGGTCACTGAAACCCACCGAAATAGACACAGGTCTGGAGCACATATCTGGAACATTAGTATGAATATGATTAATGCATGTTGAAGATTTGACCCCAGTATGATTAACAGTAATTCTTGTTGGTTGAGATATTAATTGAGATAGTCCGCAGGTATTAGCCATAGACAAGAGCCGATTCTTCAGAGAGCAATTCTCAGATAACCAATCAATATTCAGATCTCCTAGTAGATACATTTCTCTAGTTTCCTTTGTAGCCTTATCCAACATGGCACACAAGCAGTCCAAGTTCTGTATTGTAGAGCTTGGAGCCCTGTAACAAGTGCGGCAGTTGCACCTGAAGCCATACAGCCTCAGTGTCATGTAGGTTAAGATCATAGTGTTTTTTTTTTACTGGAAAGTGGTCACGTATAAAAATTGCCACCCTATTTCTATCCTTTCTGTATATAAAAAAGCCATCCAGAGATGCAAAAAGAGGGAGAGTCCATCTGTTTTATTTCTAAGGCTGCAGATGTTAATGTGTGCAAATACTAAGCCTTTAGGTAGTTTGTTAATACACATGTTCAGATGATTTTGTGTAACAGGCAACTATAATGAGTGGGTACATATGGACTACCTTTATAAACTGCTGGGTCCGTCTGTGGGCTTGTCTTTTCTTTGGAAGGCTGGGCGGACAATTAGTTTATCGTAACGCAGAGATGCGACCTCTCCACGCTCCGGTGCGGCTTTCAGTTCCGGTAAAAGTTCCTTGTGTTTTTGGCGAACTGCTTCCGGATGCTCTTCATTGATGAATACATTTGATCCTTTTAGGTTGTTTGCTCTTTCCATGACAGCAATATTGCCCTTGAATTTAAGGAACTTGGCGACAATCGGTCTGGATCTAGTAGTGTCCTTCTGTGCGCCAGGCCGTCCGGTTCTGTGAACACGTTCCAACTCGATTCCAGAGATCTGCAGCTTATCTGAGAGGAGTTTATGTACTTTTGTCTCAGTTTCTGCCCAGCTCTCATTACCCGACTCGTATGCTCCATCAATCACAATGTTGTTTTTTCGCGACTGTCCCTCTAAGTAGTCCATCTTGCCCAGTAAAGAGAGGATGTTTTGACTGATAGTTGTAACATCAGATCTCAGTTCTGAGCGCTCTCTGGCAGCTTCTGTTTCCTAACCCCGTAGTTCATCAACATATTTTTGTGTATAATGAAGGCTTTCCCATAATCCACTTCTCTCGTAATTTCGTCCAGTCTCTTGTTGTTTGCTTCAATCATTATCTTTAAAAAGTTTTGATTGTTATGCTCCTGTTGGTCCAACAGATCTTTATTGAACAATTTCGTTTGTTCCATAAGCTCTCGGACTTGAGATTGAGAAACATAGTCCTCTTCTCCTCTACCTTTCGGTGCCATTGTGGCAACACGTCCGCGTGGCGCGTTCACGTTTCAAAGTCAAAATAAAAGATACTACTTGACTTTGCTTGGCAAATAACTCTTGTTTACTAAACATGAACTTTCATGGAGTCAGTAGCCCCAAGAAAATGTATAGCAGAAATGTAAAACAAGGTCAAACATCCAAAAGTTTTTCAAATGTTTGGAAACCACGCAGCGCTCTCCTGACGTGACGCTCGTAGATGAGTGTTCAATATGTGGGTGAGAATTCATCTCCATGCTCAAGCTGTTACAATGGGGTATTTTGTATAGAACAAGCCTTCATCACCCAACACAGCTGTTTGTAGGCCATTGACAAACACATTCAGTGATACATGATTTTAATATTCTCCCTGTGTGGAAGGACTAAAGAGCCGTGTGTGTACACATTATTAGGACTGCTATGAATCTCAGAGTACCGTTTGCCCTTTCCCCCTGCTAGGATCATTATCAATATTCTTTAGCAATGTCGAGTTTTGCTGTCTGCGTGGTAGATTCATCACAGATTACTTTATTCCTCTGTTTCCGAGACTTCAGTTCTAGAACTACTACTACTACTACTACTGCTACTGCTACTGTTCTGTAAATTATTAGTTAATGAATAGTTATCAATAAAGCTAGTAGTTACAACATATAAATTTATAGTTCTTATTAGAAAGTGGTGCTCTAATAGCTTGTCCTCTATTATCTGCCAGCGTGTAGAACACACTCACATTTAGTCTAAGGGAATCACTTTTCTACATAGTTGATGGAGCAAAGAACTTGAGATAATGCTAAGTGATTCAAAGTCACTTCTCACACTCTCTCTCACTTAGTGTAAGTGTTACGGCTCAGAGAGTAGTTGCACTCAAATGCAGAGACGGCAAAGGTAATGGTGAGCTTGATTATTTAATGAAACAAAAACAATACAACAAGAGATGTCCAGAGGCCTGTACTACGAAGCAAGATTTGGCGTTAGTGAGCTAACTTCAGGTTCAACCCAGGGTTTTCTGTATCAAGATGGTGGATTAGTTGTTACCCGGTTCAATCGCCGTGGTAACTTATGCTGGACGCCTAACCTGGTCGGGAGCAGGTTAAGTTGGAGATCAGAGATCAACCAGTGTAAAAGCACCGCCTACTGACCAATCAATACTCGATTGATAACGGCATCACCGTTCTTATAGAAGATCTGCTGGAGCTCGGTGCGCAGAGAGAGAGAGAGAGAGAGAGAGAGAGAGAGAGAGAGGGAGAGGGAGAAAGGGGTGCGCACATGAAAGTTAAAACATTTAGCTATAGACCGACAACCCCGTTAACATTCCCTGATGGGTATATTTATGAAATACATAGATTGTAATGGGAGGGAATTACATATCGGCTCATGTTCTTGAGCCGTGTGTTGCCAATGCGCACATCAGTTTGAATTATGTTTTTATATATTTTATTTGCTCTCACAATCGATCACTTCCACTGCCAGGGTTGCAACTGAAATAATAGGCTAAAGCAACGGCAGTTTATGGAAAGCACAAGTGTAATTATGGTCAGATCTTGGTCCTGACTGAAGGGGAAGTGATATTGATAAGCGTTGTGATTTACACATTACACACCGAGGAGCAGAGCTTGGCAACACAGACCATCGCCTGCTGGTGGCCCAGCTCAAGTTAAATCTGCGAGCCAACCAGCACACCAAGACTCAGCCCCACCTGGACTCCTCCCTACTCAGTGATCCAAACATCGCCACAGACTTCAGTTGCACCATCCGCCGCACCTTTGATAACCTGGCTACCGACAAGGTGAACGACTGGCAGACCTTCAAGAAGAGCATCATCCAGTCAGCTCACAATGTCTTTGGATGCTTTCGACCCTCCCCGAAAAAGCCTTGGATATCGGAAAGGACACTTAACATCATCGACCGGCGGCGCGAGGCCCAGCTCCGAGGTGATCTGACGGAGTATCGGCAACTGAACCGCCAGCGCAACGTAGCTATAGCCGAGGATAGGGAGAAGTTCTGGCAAACAGAAGCTAAACGTGTCTTCAGTCTGCTGCGCCAAGCCCATAATGGCACCAGCCCTGGTGAAAGATTCTGATGGCAACCTTATAGCAACTGAAGCAAGCCTCGAACGCTGGAAAGAGCACTTTATCGATCGCTAACGATGCAGCTCCTAGTGTGGTCTGTAGTACAGACCCTATCTCACCTGAGGAAGTCAGAGCCGCTCTGGGAAAACTTAACAGCAGGAAAGCCCCCGGCATCTGTGCAATAACCGCTGAGATGCTAAAATCAGGCGGTGAAAGCATCGTCGAGTGGCTTACCCACATATTCAATGAGGTGAGGGAGAGAGAGAGGCTTCCCAGTGACTGGACCAGAGGAGTCATCCTGCCCTTCTGGAAACATAAGGGTGACAGGCTAGTCTGCAGCAAGGCATTACCCTTCTATCCATCCGCGGCAAGCTCTTTACCAGGATCTTGCTCACTCGTGCTCTTCCAGCTATCAGAAGCAGCCGCCGTCCCCAGCAGGCTGGCTTCATGCCTAACCAATCTACAACAGATCAAATCTCCGCCATTCGCTTGCTGATAGAGAAGACCTATGAATTCCGTAAAGATCGCCATCTTTACATCGGGTTCATAGATCTGAAGGCTGCTTTTGACACGGTCTGCAACACTTCACTTTGGAGTATCCTACACGCCCTTGGAGCACCACCCAAGATCGTTGCCCTGTTCAAGCTGCTTTATAGCAAAGCTCAGAGCTGTGTCCGCATCAACAGCAGAGACTCAGACTGGTTTAACATCTCCAGTGGCGTTTGCCAGGGCTGTGTGGCTGCTCCTGATCTCTTCAACTGCATCATTGCCCATCTGATGTCTAGGGTTTGTGAGCAGGTCCCCGGACTGTCCCTCGGCAGTTACCACCTGACTGACCTGGAGTATGCTGACGATACCATCCTGCTCAGCATGTCCTACAGCCAGCTTAGAGACGCTCTGGCCATATACAGTGAAGAGGCGAAGAAGCTTGGCCTCCAGGTGAGCTGGACGAAAACCAAGTTCACGTATGTCGGTGACAGTCCACATCCACCTTCCCTGCGGCTTGGCAATGACAGTATAGAGCCTGTCAAGAACTTTGTGTATCTGGGATCCATAGTGACAGATAACGGGGACCTAAAACCAGAGATCACCTGCAGAAGAGGCCTGGCTGCGTTAGCCCTGCAGTCTCTCTGGAAACCACTCTGGCGACACCAGACCATCTCACGCAAGACGAAGCTCCGGATTTTCCGGATCCGGGCATCCTGCCTGGCTGAATGATTCGGCCATGTCCTCCGCCTTCCTTCTGACCATCCGACAAGAGCCATTCTCCAATTTGATCCGAGGGTTGCAGGCTGGAGACGACCATGAAGTAAACCCCGCACCCGATGGCTTGACGTCCTTGTGGGCGACCTCCAACAACATGGAGTTGCGGTGGAAGATGCGGAGCAGCTGGCACAAGACCATCAGGTCTGGAAACAACTGGTTCATCTGGTCGGCTCAACGCACAGGGATGGGATACCCCCCTACCCATCGCAGAAGCCAAATAGATAGATAGAACGACAGTTTATGGAAAGCACAAGTGTAATTATGGTCAGATCTTGGTCCTGACTGATGGGGAAGTGATATTGATAAGCGTTGTGATTTACACATTTACAGCGTCGGCTATTTTTTTGCCAGCTTTCCTCCTGTTTTAGGAAGCAGCGACTGGATTGCGTTTTCCCTGTAAAACAGAGTCTGTGTTCTTCCAGGGTGGCTACAGGTATAAACAAGTTAAATTTAAGACTTTTTAAGACCACTTCTAAATGAAATTTAAGACTTGAATGCGGTGCGTTTGTAATTATGTTCAACGAGACACTGAACCAGACAACCAAAAGCAAACAACTGGACTTGCATGTGGGTTATTGGTTAAATGACCACATCCAATCAAGATTATATGGAGCAGTTCATGGGCCATGCAACTGCCCAGGATCTACTTCAGCATTTCAAAGTAAGTGTGCCATAAATATATTTATTAACTAACCTCTTGTATGTTGTATTGTATCATATAGTTAAGCTTTACTGATTTGTCAAGTGAATAACAACTATGCATAGGGCACTACACATTAATTAGACAAATTAAAATGAATGAATTAAAAACAGCCAAATTGAGTTTTAGAATGGTATTAGAGTCTGCTGTTTACCTGCCAATACGTATAAATAGTATACAGTGCTGCTCATAAAAATAGCCCCACATACCCTTCACCATACCCCCCACATCATCACATACCCTTCACCATACCCCCACATCATCACATACCCTTCACCATACCTAGAGATTGGCATGGTTTTATTTCAGTTAGCCTCATAGCTGGTTTGATTTACATTGAGAGATGATTTAATTGAAAGTGCCCCATCTCTAGGTATGGTGAAGGGTATGTGATGATGTGGGGGGTATGGTGAAGGGTATGTGATGATGTGGGGGTATGGTGAAGGGTATGTGATGATGTGGGGGGTATGGTGAAGGGTATGTGAGGATGTGGGGGGTATCGTGAAGGGTATGTGAGGATGTGGGGCTATTTTAATTCCAAAGGCCAAGGGAACTTTATCAGGCTGCATAGTATCCTGGATCCATGAAATAACTGGCCTTTAAAAATAAAATTCTGCCTGCCTCTATGGGAATTTAACATAGGGGTGGACTGACTTATGCCCCCTGTATACATTTATTTATTTATTTACGATACATTATTTATTCACAAAGAAAATTGGTGTCCTTAAATGTTGGACTTTTCCTACTTTTTTTAAATAAGAAATTAAGATCAATTTCCAAAAGATGATTTTTGTATTCCTCTTTTTAGTCAACTTATCATGGGTTCATAAACTTATGAGCACCACTTGTCATTTAACCAATAAAGCACATGCAAGTCCAGTTGTTTGCTTTTGGTTGTCTGGTTAAGTGTCTTGTCAACTAATTACAAACGCACCACATTTTTGGACTTAGGTGAGGAGTTATTTTTTAATATATGGCGCCAGTCCAAATTTAGCATAACGTATCTGGTCTTGTCCTTTCCACAGGTAAATGACTGTACAAGCCCCGAATCTGGAAACATTGCTTTGAACACTTCTTCAATCCCGTCATTAGACCTGTAGGAATTGTGGCATGTCACAGTCCTCAGCACCCAAATCACCTCTGCTCCGAGTGTTGGCATAGAGCCACAAATTGCTCGGAGGTCAGCTGGCATTGTTGGCTGTGGATTTCCCATCCTAACATCCAGCGTTGTAGCGTTGACATCATTGCTAGCGGTAGAAATGGTGTAGCAGAAACTAGCAATTACGGGCTGCTGGCGAGCCTTTACGTAGTACGTAATTTACCAAGTTTGAAATTCTTCCGACGCATAACGCAGTTCACTTCATACACATTCCCAGGCACCGACCTTAACCAATAATACTCGTTCTTTTCAAGAAATTTGTAATTGAACTTCCATTTCCCCATGTTTTAGGTGGCTATCAACCATTGCTGTATTACCTGTATGCGGCGAAATTGCAAATCCCACTGACTATGGCCACGCCAAGACCCGCCCCCAAAGCAGCTCGATTGGTAGGGGTTAGGCATTTGACCTTGGCTGGCTGGCAGAACAGATTGCCTGCATTTTCGCGGTGGCATGACACAAACATATTTAAGACTTATCCAATCTGAATTTAAGACAATTTAATACTTTTTAAGGCCTTATTTTTAGGAAAAGTGATTTAAGACTTTTTAAGGACCCGCGGCCACCCTGTCTTCATATTTATGTAGAATTATAGTTTGCTCTTCTTATGTAAAATATGTGGCTCTGGTAGATGTTTGCGATTGGTCGTGCTGTGGAAACACTGCCTCTTTTATGTGAACGCGCGCGTTCATTTATTTTTTATTTTTATCAAGACAAACTGACAGGTCTGGATGGTCCCAACATCAAATTTGCTGGCCCTGTCATCTGACAATTTAGATTGTGTCTCTGTCTTGCTTATATACTAATTACAATATAAACAAGCCGGTATCTCAGACATATTATTTAAACTACGTAACTGAAAGTGGGCACACCTGTAATGTTGCTAATAAGCACAAGAAAACCATGTACAATTAGGGCAAGTATATGGTTAGTCAAAATTGAACCAGGACATTGGCCTGTAAGCTGTGATGGATGTTTTAGTTGTAATTTTACCATTCACCTACATTCTCTTTTCTGCATAGGTTTGGCTAACCTAGGGTATGATTGGACACTTGTGCATGTTAGCAATGACACCACATTCCAAGATTTCTGCAGTCATTATGGTGAGCACAATGTTCTTTAACTGACAGAACCAAAGAACAGAGCTAAACAAATGAATAAATAAAATAAAACAAAAATTGTAACAAACTGTAGGACACTCTAAAACCAATGCTCTGATTCATCATGTAAACAAATAGGCGGTAAAAATAATGGCGGTAGCATCAGTGATGTCACATTGAAGAAGTGAACATATTTGAATGACAGGGTGGAGCTGGGGAGGATGACGCGGCCAAGCCAGTGTTGTGTATGGTTGCAATGGCACTGCGCTAAGCTAAATGCTAAATGGGAAAAGTTCCAGATTTTCAACCCTTCTGAAGTGAGTCATCCAGCGGAGATTTACCGGCTGGTAAACACAGACCTCCTGGTTCTGGCGCAATTTATCTGCACGTACGGCAGTATACAAAAGGCAAACTGTAACCATACAGTTATCAGATAACGCTAGTGCTAGCTAGCTAGCCTTGGTTGGCAAAGTGCTACAGAACGCTGAATAACACATTTTCATGCGACTAAAATGATGACTTTGATGCCGTGAAAACACACACTGAGAGGGCCAAAGTTTAGGATGAAAACACAGACACACCCCAAAACAAGTTCAGGTCTATTTTAATGTCCACAGTGTCATGGTTAGCATTGCTAAGCCTCTGTCCTGATTGACAGGTCCTATAGCATTCCCTGCTTTATCCTCTTTTTTTAAAATAAATCGGACCATAATTGACTAAATTTATTGTGTTGAAGAAGAATTTAAACTAGTGATTGAGACCATCTATTCATTATGAAAATGTCAAGTCAGAAGTAGTCTCATTTTCTTATAGACTTCTATCGAAACAGACTTCTTTTTGGAGCCAGTGGAGTCGCCCCATACTGGAAGTTAGACAGAATGCAGCTTTAAGGGACTTCAGCATTGGCGTCACTTTTCAGGCCCGGAGGTTGCCACTTGGGTAGACATCATGCACATGTAATTGCATAGTTAGAAGTATAGTTATCACAGGCCTGAGAGATTTTCCAGGAAACGTGCAGATGCCAGGAAGTCACTTCTCAGAAGACAGTAAACTGCTAGCTTTGTGCAGCAGAGAGCTAAGCCATTTGTCATGCAGATTATGTGGTGCTATTGTTTATGGTTCATTGGTTTTTACAGCGTTTGTGTTAATTTGCATTCTGCATCCCTAATTCAATGCAAAGTAAGGTGTACTGGATGGAAGGCATGTGATGTAAAATGAAATTAAACTGCATTTTAAACCTGTAAAGAAATTCAAAGTTTGCTCTAATATTTACGTTTGCCACTATGTGTGGATTTTTAGCAATTTGAAACTATTCTGACGGCACAGGTTCTTTTGTTCAAAATATCACAATCTCAGTGAAAATTTTTGAAGTTGATATTCACCCACTCATCTCAATGTCATACTGGCCTTATTGGCGCTCGCTACTAGGGGCCACTGAAGACGTAAATTTCAAAATCTTACACACAATTAATGTGGTTTGTTGGTTCCTAAAGCATTGACAACAGCCCACCAAGCTCATCAAAGTCTGAAGAAATTACCTTTAGTTGAAGAGTAGCTTACTTTTACTTCAAACTAAAAAAAAAATGGTGTAATTCTAAACCCTAACAATAAACCTAAACCCAAAAAAAGATGGATTGTTCACCAAAGTTGTTTGAGCTTCCAAAAACCCATGGGGCCCTATCTTGCACTCAGCGCAATTGTCTTTGTACACCAACGCATGTATCATTCCTATTTTGCACCCGACGCACAGCGGACTTTTCCCTCCACAGACGCACGTCGGTAAATTAGGGAATGTATTTGCGCTCCCAGGGGCGGTTCAGCAAAAAGAGGAGGCGTGTTCAGGCGCAAACGGTACTTGGTGCTATTTTGCAGTTTCAGAAAACAGTTCCGCCACTGACCAGGAAAAACCTGGTCTAAAGTCAGTGGCGCTAGTCTAAGGTCAGTAGTGCGTTATTCAGATGCAATTTTAGGGGCGCATGCTTGGCCATAATGTAGGGTGTGCACAATGCGCATACACTTCTCTCATCTAGATGGACGCAGCAGTTCCCATTTTTGCAAACCATACATAATTACAAAAGGAAAAATATTACTGAAAATGCGCTTCAGGTGTTTGGATCGGTCAGGAGGCACTTTAAAGTACAGTCCTCAAAAAATTGTAGCATTCTTTGGCTTGTTGTGATTTACACAACATTTCCATGAATCATGGATGTGCTGCTGACATAAATGAGGAAATATTAGAGGACTTATGGAGACGTGATGTTGAACTACGGCGGGATCTGGTCCGGGAGTAATGTGCGATGTGCTCCTGATGGAGCGGGTGGACGGAGATGGAGTGGGGGGAGGAGGAAGGGCACAACAGGTGCAGGTGGTGCGTTTGGAGGCCCACGCTCCATGGCTGCAGAAATCCTCTCCAGACTTTATTACTTTGCCGCATCCCGGACAGCTCCCGCTGGCGTGCGCCAGGCAAATCCGCCATCATAATAGCAATCCGCCATGGAACAAGCGCGCCTGCTCTTAAAGGGAATGTGAGATGACTCTCTGATTGGTTTATTGCACGTTACGCCCAAACCACACTTAGCTACTTCAGACCAACCCATTTTAGATTTGCGTCGGGCGCAAGAGTCATTTATCCTGCCATTATAATAGCAACAGTGCCCGAGATCCGCCCACAAAGCTACTTGCGTTTTGCGTTTCATACTTGCGTTTCAGATCATTAAAATAGGGCCCATGAGCTCATCTTATAAAGTGCTGCAGTTTTGATATATAACCCAATGTGTCCACAGCATTTGTCATGGAGTGTGCACATTTTATGAATTTTTAGCCACTGAACTATTTATAAATCTATGCATTGCCGTGAAAGGTTGCACAGACGTCCATGTTTCCCAATACAAAAAATTAAGCCAACTGACTTTGGTGGTAGATAAACTGACATTCCAATCAGCCCCAGCTGTTTATTGCTATTTAGCAAATGTTAGCATGCTAACTTCTAACCCATCATAACCAAACCAAATTAGCTAGTTCAGTTTTAAGTTTGGAGCACATTCGTTAGCTGCAGCTATGTGTATAACCAGCTAACCTCTATGTACCAACTGTATGCTAATTCAAAGAAACATGCCACTGTTGTTGAGTTAAACCACATATCTCCAACTTAACATTTTTACAAACCCTGAGAAGTGCACAGACTTTAATAAAATAATTTTTTTTCCTGTTTGCAGCTGTCAATAGGAGACAAAAGAATGGCTGAAGGACAGGGAGGAATCTGAATATCTGGCACTGCTAATGTTGGCTGCCTTTTCTAGTCATGTCCTATATGGAAATGTGTTCCTGAAAGTGAAAGACTTCTATTTGAAATCCAGTTAGCCCGAAGAATACAAATGTTAAATGATATATGGGACACATTATTTCTATATCATCTACATTATGTTAAAGCCTATTTAGAGATTTGTTTGAATAAGGCACTTCTTCATATTTCAAAAAGGACAATATCCAAAGCGTTTATTAAGTCCTCTCTCTTTTTAAACTACTATTTCAGAGCTGGCTCACTAATAGTAATGACATCGGGAGAGTATAATAGACTTTTAAGTGGTCTGGACATTCAGACAGAACTGGACCTCGGCTTTAATTTTACAGTAAGAAATGACATTACTGAGATGGGTTAGAAGTGAAGAGAGATTTTCACAGCTTAATGACCCTCTATAAATAGAAAAATTACCTTGCAGACACCAGACAAATCACTACTGCAGTCATACGCTTATATATCTAAGCTCTCCCTGTGGACTAGTGAATAATGATTATGAAAATTGGCCTAAGTTTCTTGATACGAGCATTTCTTATAAGGTTCACAGGACTACAAACATACTGGTTAACATAATCCCCAGAGGCTGTCAGGTAAAATCTGGACTGCAGAGTTTATACGGAAGGATATTTGTTATTAAAATCAAGAGGAACTTGGCATTCACATTAAATAGAAGGAGAGCTGAGAGGATGGGGTACACAGATACATTCAAGTTTCACTACACAATTTATTTAACTGCTGACTAATCCTCGCCCCCATGAAGACCATCATTTTGCTGCTTTTTACACAAGTAGTTGAGGGAAAATCACCAACTTGTAAAGAGGCCGATGCCAGCAGCATTAGGAGATGATCTCTCCTCCAAAGACAGATGTTGATGGGGGCGAGACGGAGCACTGGCCATTGCATGCAGAAGCCTGCTGAGCGAGCTGGATGGAGAGGAAATAAGCCATCAACTTTCACTAGCAGGTTGTCTGTGTGCTGAACACTCCCCAGAACAACCTCCTCCCACTCCCTCTCACTGAGCACACTGTACGTCCAGACCCCATCTGGTGCCCGACGGCTGATTCTTCACATCCTGCTGCATTGTCTCCCTTTGGCCAGTGAAACAAACAGTATTTTCCCACAGGAGTGCTTTCCCTGCTTGGATCAAAACCAACCCAAATGGAAATAAAATGGAACAAAACAATGCATCTGGCAATATCTCTCCAACACATACCATCTCTGCATCTAAAGCATCAATAGCCTCCACACATTGTGTTTTTGGAGTAGAAACTACACCATTTCAGCTTTAATGTCCCTGCTGAGGTTTGAACTTATGGTTGCCAGCTAATGCATAGTTTATGACCTAAAGGGGAAAGAGTCCAGCCTAAGGGGCTGGGAAGATCATCTGCCCTGGCGTGGGTCACCTTAAATCCTCAGGTCAACGTGTTTATTTCCCCCAAGGTGCCTATCATGATTTTACACACTCCTATCTCGTGAGGTTATTACACTAGCTACGTGACAATGGTGGGATTATGCTGAGACAGAGTTCCTATAACTGACTGCACAGAAAATATGCTAATCATCTGTCTTAAAGCCACACTTTCAATATGTTATTGGGGTGAGATACATGTATACATGAGGCATTACTTTGCTGTAAATTTCGTCTAGAGCTGGTTTTTGTGGTTTGGATTTTGTAGTTCCAGGCTGGATAAAAAAAGTCCAATGTCTTTGGGCAATGAAGCCATAATTATGATTCCATAAATCAAGTTACGTAAAGTAATATTTAGGCTAACGTCATTCTGAGTATTTAGCATGAAAGTTAACAGTGTAATCCAGCCTGGAACTGCAGTGTCTTTTTGGAGATTTGCACAATAATTCCGGAACAATATAAACAGTTATCTTTTAGTATGAAAAGGTACGTATTACTGTTAGCCCCGGCCCATCTTGACTCCCAGAATGCAGTGGATTGACCAATCAGTGGCTGTCTTCCTGAATGTGTCAAAGATGAATCTACAAAGGCACTGCGTAGTGATGTCTATGTGGCTGTGACCCGGCACCATTGCTGATGTACATCCTCATATCCTGTCAGATCTACAGCCTTTCATTTTATACAGTAGCACCTGAAATGTGTTATTTTTCTGCTACGTATATTAAACGTGGAACGATATAACAGTGTCAATGTAATAAATAAGGTGTAGATTCTCATTTGAGCATTTGGAAAGTATTGTAAGGCGTGCCTCCCTGGTAAAGTCTACTCCAAGGTGCTGGAAAGGAGGGTTCGGCCGATAGTCGAACCTCGGGTTGAGGAGGAACAATGCGGATTCCGTCCTGGTCGTGGAACAACGGACCAGCTCTTCACTCTCGCAAGGATCCTGGAGGGAGCCTGGGAGTATGCCCAACCGGTCTACATGTGTTTTGTGGATTTGGAGAAGGCGTATGACCGGGTCCCCCGGGAGATACTGTGGGAGGTGCTGCGGGAGTATGGGGTGAGGGGGTCTCTACTCAGGGCCATCCAATCTCTGTATGACCAAAGTGAGAGCTGTGTCCGGGTTCTCGGTAGTAAGTCGGACTCATTTCAGGTGAGGGTTGGCCTCCGCCAGGGCTGCGCTTTGTCACCAATCCTGTTTGTAATATTTATGGACAGGATATCGAGGCGTAATCGGGGTGGGGAGGGGTTGCAGTTTGGTGGGCTGGGGATCTCATCGCTGCTCTTTGCAGATGATGTGGTCCTGATGGCATCATCGGCCTGCGACCTTCAGCACTCACTGGATCGGTTCGCAACCGAGTGTGAAGCGGTTGGGATGAGGATCAGAACCTCTAAATCGGAGGCCATGGTTCTCAGCAGGAAACCGATGGAATGCCTTCTCCAGGTAGGGAATGAGTCCTTACCCCAAGTGAAGGAGTTCAAGTACCTTGGGGTTTTGTTCGCGAGTGAGGGGACAATGGAGCGGGAGATTGGTCGGAGAATTGGCGCAGCGGGTGCGGTATTACATTCAATCTATCGCACCGTTGTGACGAAAAGAGAGCTGAGCCAGAGGGCAAAGCTCTCGATCTACCGGTCAGTTTTTGTTCCTACCCTCACCTATGGTCATGAAGGCTGGGTCATGACCGAAAGAACGAGATCCAGGGTACAAGCGGCCAAAATGGGTTTCCTCAGGAGGGTGGCTGGCGTCTCCCTTAGAGATAGGGTGAGAAGCTCAGTCATCCGTGAGGGAGCTCGGAGTAGAGCCGCTGCTCGCTGCGTCGAAAGGAGCCAGTTGAGGTGGTTCGGGCATCTGGTAAGGATGCCCCCTGGGCGCCTCCCTAGGGAGGTGTTCCAGGCACGTCCAGCTGGGAGGAGGCCTCAGGGAAGACCCAGGACTAGGTGGAGGGATTATATCTCCAACCTGGCCTGGGAACGCCTCGGGATCCCCCAGTCGGAGCTGGTTAATGTTGCTCGGGAAAGGGAAGTTTGGGGTCCCCTGCTGGAGCTGCTCCCCCCGTGACCCGACACCGGATAAGCGGACGAAGATGGATGGATGGATGGATGTAAGGCGTGCACCCAGGGCGCATTGGCCATTGATGGATAGGTTTTTTGGGTTTTTACATATTTAATTTGACTGATTGACAGGGAAATGGACAGGAATTGATGTAGGGAGAAGGCCAACTTACTCAGCCAATAAATAACACTAACCTGATACAAGTGCCCCAAAGTTAGCAATAACTTTACTTATAATTTTACTTGTACTTGAGTAAAATAGTCCTATCGCCACCCTCAGAAGTGCATTGTTGAATGTCAGTCATCCTTAATCTTGAGTTGTACAGATTTCTGTTCAGTGTGTTCACATATTTTATGTATTTATATAAACATTTCACAATATGAAAACAGCTTTCTCTCTCTAATGTTTTCTGTGTCATTTGTGCACTCTTACACCTTATTTCTGACAGTTCCCAGTTACTTGACTCCCCACATCGTCAGTGCCATGAGGTCACACACTTCCTTGGGTGCTTGCCAGCCAAAAGTGGCGGGGCGCCCGAGTCAAAGTGAGGTTGCATCACAGAGGCAGGGTGTGGAAAGGGCATGGGAAGGGGGCCCCCGGTCTTCTTCACTGACACTGAATTATTGAGTGGGCCTGACTGTGGCTACTTGCTCCACAATCACCACTCTACCAGCAAGGGCCCATAGGCACACTTCACAGTTTCAGGGAAATTAAGCTAAAAACATTAAATTCTCTTCAAAGGCAAACATGTGTTGTATGTGTTTATTTGGAGGGGAGCAGCTTTAACTTGGGCTGGAGAGGTGTGAGAAATTAAGAGAGAGAAAAAGAAAAAGGAGCAGCAACTTGCCACGTTGACAACTTTTTTACCCCTCCACTAAAGGCCAGTAGGATGGATTTGCTGAGTGGTTTAAAAACCTTTGAAATTAATATAATTCTAAACAAATGCAGTCTGTGAGAAGTGGCAAATAGCTTAAGGGATTAGAATGTTTTAATTTGTAAAACAAATGGCTGGAACGAGATACAGTAGCTGCATGAATTGCCTTCTATATCCACAACTGCCTCACTTTGCAAATGAAAATGGCTTTATAGAAGGTTATATGAGGTTGACTCCAAGTCACACTGAAAAATAAAATCTTTATTCACAAGTTCTAAGGTGATGAAGAGAACTTAGCCTGAATAGTAAAATCTTTATCAGTAAGACTGTCCTTACTACAGAAATGCCTGCATCAGTAGTTTGTTAAAATGCCTAAAACAAAAAAACTATGTGAAGGAACTTGTTTTGGTGGAACATGTGTACGTTCAAAAGTAGTTTTAGTTGTGGGAGAGAAAACTCTGATTGGACAGATAGTCTAGCTAGCTGTCTGGATTTACCCTGCAGAGATCTGAGGAGCAGTTAACCATAGTCCTCAGAAATCCACCGGAGGTTAGAATGCTAACACAAAGGAAGAGTGATATTGTGACTATTACGCCACTGTTCATCACACCCCAAACCGGGCCCGTCAGACACCTCCTACCAAGAGTCTGGGTCTGCCGAGGTTTCTTCCTAAAAGGGAGTTTTTCCTCGCCACTGTCGCAATAGCCACTGCTAATGCTTGCTCTTGAGGGAAATACTGGAATTGTTGGGGCTTTGTAAATTATAGTGTGGTCTAGACCTACTCTATCTGTAAAGTGTCTCAAGATAACTCTTGTTATGATTTGATACTATAAATAAAATAAAATTAAATGAATTGAACGGACATCCGCTGGAATTTCCGGCAGCACCGGAGCAATTCCGGAATTGTGTCGTAGATATGGACTGTTCTTATATAGCGCTTTTCTAGTCTAGTCTAATGACTACTCAAAGCGCTTTAACATTGTACAGGAACCATTCACCATTCACACACATTCATATACTGTGGCCGAGGCTGCCATACAAGGTGCCACCTGCTCATCAGATAATCAGTCACACACATTTACACTCCGATGCGCAGCATTTACACTTTGACATGGGACTGCAGGGCCAAGGATCATACCACCAACCTTCCGATTGGCAGGCAACCGCTCTACCACTGAGCCACAGCCACCCCTAGATAGATAGTCTATAGATATAGACTACACTTTGTATAAACTAGGATGCTTCAAACACCCTTGCCTTGAGTCTTAAACCACAACCACTATTGTTCCTTAGCCAAATAGTTTATATGCCTACAACTTTCCCACATCAGACAGGTAGATCAGACAGCAGTCATGTGGATCATGTTTGTAATGCCCATCTTTTATCATATTTGATTGTGTATTCATTCAATTTGGAAGTCCATGTCAAACATATGTTGTCCGTTAGCTTGGGGTACCTGTTAGCACTGGATGCTTCCACAAGACATGTGATGTTCAATGTCACCCTTATTTTTCAGTCAAGATGGCGAGATGTCTCTGATGATCAACGTAGCGTCTTATCAGATGGGGCCAAGCAATTCAGATCTAATCAGTAGGCATTATAATGTTATTCGCTTCATCTGACAAAAGGTAAGACAAAGGAGGCCAGGTGATTCAGACTAGCTATTTTTCTTTAGTCAATCTCCTGTGGCAAAATGCAATCTCACATTAATTCACACGGAAACGTTAAGATTAATGTGACTATACCTGCAAGAGACAGAACAATGTGGTAACACTCTCTGCTGCTGTCAAGATGCTGTTTATGGTCGCATCATTTTCACTGTATTTGTTGCTGACGCCATAAACAGCAGAGTAGGGTTATACTATTTGAGGAAGAGCAGAGCCTTGGTTCCCTGTGTGTGCCAACAGAGAGCAGCGGCCCCATGTCATCCTCTCAAGTCCTTAATCCTCACATCTTATTATTCACCCTGTCTGGGTTCAGACTATCTTTCCTTTTCTCCTCAAACCGATGCAGTGAACCCAGTGATCAATTTTCCACGGCTTTCTTATAGACAATATCTAACGCTACAATTAAGGTTGATGTCTGTGTTCTATGAGGCTTGCGGTGCTGTGGATTATATGAAGAACGTCAGAAAGACAGCTATATTTTTACAAAGTGAAGATTACATGATGTCAGCAGTACAGCAGGGTGATAGAAATCAATCATTATGTGTATAAATGGGTCCAATGGACAGTATGGCTAGAAAATATAGTTCAGTTTTATACTTTTAACAAACTGTTCACATTCACAGAGATCAATTTGCTAAATACACATATTTTTTTACTTACACTTACTTAAATGGTAATTAGCCATGCAGATTAAGTATATGTTATTTGACCAGTTTTCAGTGAAACTACTTCTACCAAAGAAATAGTCCCTGTAACGTGACAGTGATGTATTTGGATCCTAATTAATAAGAAGCTGTTGGATATGTTAAATGTCATAATTCAATGATGTGAGCAGCACAAACAAAATTCCATTCACCTCTATTGCACTGGGGGCAGAATCCTAATTAAACAGAAATATTGTTTGCCTTTAACTATTTTGTAATGACACCTAAACCCTTACATCACCAGATCTTCCTCCACAGCACTGTGAAGGAAGGTCTGGCTAGTCCACATAGCATTCCTGGATGGGAGAAAAACTTGCTCTGGTTTATTGGCATTTCTTCAAACCAATCACAATCGTCTTGGCTGGTGCTAAGGTCCGGACGGAGCCATGGGGCCTCTGCTAAATAGTCTCAGGAAGGAACTTGTTTTGGTGGAACATGTGTACGTTCAAAAGTAGTTTTAGTCGTGCAACAGAAAACTGGACAGTCAGTCTAGCTAGCTGTCTGAATTTACCCTGCAGAGATCTGAGGAGCAGTTAACCATAGTCCTCACAAATCCACCAGAGTTTAGAACGCCAAAACTAAGAAAGGAGAAGGTGACAGACATCTGGCCGAAAATGAGGGACATCCGACGGCACCTGAACAATCCCGGAAATGAAGCGTTGTTGATATAGACTACCTAAACCCTGATAGTTGCATTTAGTTATTTTTTGGCCACGTTGGCAGACGATGTGGGTGTAAACACAACATATGACGTATTAACACCTTATAAAGTTATTTTAACAATGTTAGCAAACAATTTACACATCCAGCAAACACAGAGCATCTTTATCTGGCCATCTGATGAACTTAAGTCTAACTTTCTCTATCTTGTAGCTCTGTTGGCCTCCACCAACTGCTCAGAAAAATATCTGTCTTATTAGCTGCTAAATGCTCTACTACGGTCTGTTCACCAGCTAATTGTTAAGTTTGTCTGCTGCTGTTTGTTGCTGAGCAGGGAGTGTACAGGGTTAGGTACAGGGGTTCCACTGAAGAAGCTTGATCTGCTGTGAACATGAACTAATCAATAAAGTTGTGGGCCATTTAACCAAAACAATGCTCTGAAAGATGCTAAAATGCTGTGTAGAACTAAGGGGAACTGCAGATATAGGCAATAATTATCTGTGGGGTTCATCACTCTTGAGTGACACCTTTCACATTGCACACAGCCATCCATGACATATACACATATATTGATCTTTAAATTGAATCAGTATGTTTAAAGTGTAAAGGAACCCACCCACAACTAGCTAGAAAAGCTAGCGCAAGAATCTCAATGCATCAGCCTACCAGTGTGTTTTTAATTTATTTTTAATTTACCAATGTTCTCCAAGGCCTCATATTTTTCAGGTTAAAGTTTCTGTTAAAATCCCTATTGCTTTTGTTATTTTAAACAGAAAAACAAGCATCATTCCAATTTTAAATGCATTTGATTATTAACTATTTACTGTGCGGGTATCCCGCCTTTCTCTCTGGCCATGGTTTACTTAGGCATAATTGAATTATTCATCAACTGCCTCCTTTTGTAATTGCTGTGGCCCAGTGAGTCTGAATGGATGGGGTTGGGGCCACTGAGATGAAAATGACACTACAGTTGCAGTTGGATTATTAACCTCAGGGTGTAACGCTATTACAGTAATTACATGAGCCTCTGTGGGAATTTTAGGTGAGTATTATGTACCCCTGTCCCACCCCCATCCAACTGTGTTAAAAAAATTGCTTTATCACATTACTCACACTTTGACTTGAAGCGTTGAAAAATGACAGAGTATCCTCTGCAATGTGACAGCATAAAATGGTTTGCATTGTGCTGAGGTCCACAGCAGAAACAATAAGAAAGGAATGTGGACAGACACTTGAACCGTGCGCGGTGTTTGAGTGACAGTGAAGAAGTCAGGCGTCTTTCTTTATGTCTCTATATGCAGCTTCAAGCAGGGATCGCATTCCCAACCCTCAGCCTTTCAAGTCTCCCTGCTACTTTATATCATAATTGACCAAGACGGAATTATCCATTTTATTTCATAATAAAGGCATATCCTGATGAATGTACAGTATGATGTTATTTGTTGTATATTATATGGAAATATAATATATATATATATATATATATATATATATATATATATATATATATATATATATATATATATATATACATAGGAAAAAAAGGCAGTTTTAAGTTTGCCATATTTTAAGTGGACTGTCTTGGTAAATAGATGATACCTTCTTCTAATCCATCGAGGAGCGCGAGTAAGGAGTCTGGCAGGCGGGTAGGAATGCTGACAAGAGCAAGGAAAATCCCTTGACATCTTATTTTAGGTGGAGTAAGCCCAGTGGAACCCGCAGCGGGCCGGAGCTGTGGAGCCCTGGGGGCAGAGGGCCCGGTGATGAGGCCCCAGTGGTGGCTGATGTGTCCACATTTCCAGACACACTCATCTCCCCAGCACTATCTGTCTCTGTAAAATCTCGGGCCGGGTGCTCTCCCAGCAATCAGAGGATTAAAATAATTGGTTGTGGAGTGAAACAGTACACTGCATGAGAGTGGGAAGGGTGTGCTGGGTCTAATTAGGAGATACTTGAAGGGATCCACTGCGCATTCTGGTCATATACACATAAGCAAACACACACACACCAGTGCCTGGAGACACTGACGTGATGTGAAAGCGCTGACCACAAGATCCTTCATTATTGTCATTAATTTGATGTGCTGTGGGCTTGAAATAATCTCCATCCTGCACTGCCATTCAGAAAAGATGCAGGAGTCCCATTGCCCCCATGTTTGGGTAAAGTAATTAAATTTGCCTCATATGGTGCGACTTTAATTCCTGCCGGTTTCTAACAAATATCAAACACCAGTTTGATTCCAATCATATCCACTTGCGAGAAAAGTCCCTATGGCAGTTTTACAGCAGTAATCAAAACTAATTTGCATAATGTGCTAGAGCATCTCTATCACTTTAGAGAAATATGTTTGAAATCATGCACATACTGTGAAAAGTTGTTGTTTTTAAGAGGAGACGATTCTGCTTTCCCAGTCATTATATCCCATGTTTTCCAAATGCACAAATGATTTGCTAATTAAAGAAAATAGAAGAGAAAGGGCTGTATAATGTAAAGTCCAGGGGTTTACTGTAAAGGATACGGTGATCATATTATAGCCTATATTGTTATTTGGATAAAATGTATGCTATATTCCTGACATGAACATATGGACTTTATCCTATCCAGAAAAACCTTTGATCATGATATCTGTCATAGGTGTGATGGTGTCAGGCCAATCAACCTCATATACTGTATGCAGATGTGTGTTCACAAATTTGTATTTATGAATCGATCTGCAACGAGACTGCTGACTTGACTATACTATAGCTGGTGATAATGACTGGAAGTTATGAGACAAAAGCAGAAATGGAACAAACAAAAAATTAGGCGGGCAGCATGATACCAATACTACCATGTGTTTTTTATAAAGGCTCAGTAATTTCCTGTAGAAGCAAGGCTTTGTAGGTTTTACCAAGCATTCTGTAGACATGAGTATATAGTGTATTAGTTGTGGACTTTTTTCAGAGGTGGATATATCCACATTTGGTGCTGTAGTAAGTATTTGTGGCAGCAGGACGGTGTATGTGGGATACATTCATTGATGGTTTTTAAAAAGGGATTATTTTAAATAAGAAAAATATCTAACATCTATACCCTCATTCTTTAGGTTATTCAAGCTGCATCACCGTCAACTGTTAACTTTATGCATAACTTGAATATATCATGAGTTATGTTGCATACAACATGTGTGCAATCAAGTAAAATATATGGTCTAATCCCCAGTGTGCTTATAAAAGCACGTTTGCTGTCATAACATTATCTGAAAATCATTGAGACAGCCTTGAGACTTTTACATGAAACATGCAAGAATTTGCAGAGGAGTTCATTGTTTAGTTTTTACCACTGGAAGCCTTATCTCAAACTGTGCTCTGGCTTGAAGCAGACCTCAGCCTCTGTGAATAACCTTTAAGTGTTTTTTTGCGCTCACCCTACAAGAACTTTACACAGGGACTCATTGCTCTCTTTAATGAGAGGCCCTGCATTAGTCCACTGCATTCGTGTGGAGCTGCTGGTAAATTCATTTACCTCTTTTTAACCATCAGATGTCAGCAACTAGCTGGCGAGCTGCACAGAGAAAAAAAAGGCCTGATTGTGTTTGTAAGGGGGCAAGGTTTTTTTTAATACAAGAGACTATTCGTATCTCATCCTCTACAAATAGTAAATGTTTATTTCTTTGAACCATGACCACGATCTTTCCCAAAATTGAACCAAGTTGTGCCTAACCTTTCCCAATCCTTGGCAGATCAGGGTACAAAATGTTTGACTTTAACACGGGAGAATGGTGTTCACATGATTTTTATGCCAATAGACAACTTTGTTTTCTTTAATCACAATCTTTTTTCAACATTAATGAGTAGTTTATGTGCCTAAACCCAAACGAAAGGGGTTTTTAGACGCTGTGAGACGATCTGACATGTACTCCATTTGAAGCATACTGAGGCCTTTACAAAGAGAGATCAAATGTTTCTGTCATACATCCTTCGCACAAATGACCAGGGTCAGATCAGGGTTACAGTATCTGACCCGTGTTTAATCCTTCTTTTGTTAATTCAAACCAAGCCAGTCAATACGGGTTGATTCCTGGTCATGACAATTCAGATCTCCACCACAACAAGGGAGCAACGCAAACCAATTACCTCACTGCTGGAAATGGCCGGGGGGGTTCACAGTCATATGACTTCAGCTAACCTGAGCTGTACACCACCAGAACTAATGACTTACTTGCAGGGCCGGATTGGAACTCATTTTCAGCCCTGGATTTTCATGCCTTAGACCGGCCCACTTTACTTCACGAATGACTATATTAAAAAAATGTAATCAAAACCTTAGTATATAAGTCTGCAATAGCGCCCTGTTCTCTACATCCTTGTAATTCAGTGTATTTGGTAAAATATCACTATTTCCAAGTGTTGCTTCACAATGTAGATTTATTAGAAAAGTTAACATCTTAACAACAACCCAATGATTTTGAACAATATCAGAATCTGTTTCTGTGCAAATAGGTAATCACAGATTAAATAAAGAACAAGATACATTGTATTGCACTTTCTAATGACATCTATTTTTTTTCCTTTGAATATTTCATACAACTTTCATAATGGGTCACAAGTAATATTTGGGCATAAAAAGTGATTATATTGTAGCTAATCTGATCATGTTTGCTTGTTCACACACTGTGATACAACAGCTTACAGTAGATGTGCCATCCACACTGACAGCAGCTATCCCTAATGCACACTACTGGCTCTGCTTCTGACACTAAATCACATTTTATAAATTGTCAACATTCTCAGCACAAATCTCTCCTTTTTACAAAGCTTTCTGATCAAGTCAAGTCAGTGTCATTATGGTAGTGTCGAATCATCTGGCATCATTAATTATCCCAGGGCATTTTTCATATAGAGCAGGTCAACACCACACTCGTATTAATTCTTATAATATTCAGTCAATGATCAACCCTACCTGCCCAAACTGGAGTTCTGGGCTCATATAGCTGCTGCTTGGTAACCTTACTGGCTTTTCATTGTCACTGTTAGCAGCAAACTGGACCAGTAGGCCTACTAGCTGCTGCTGAGGAGCTACAAGAACAAGTTTGATTCATAAACATAAACACTGGTTTGCAGTCACTTCTCCTAACTAACTTAACTTACCCGTCTCAACGTCTTCATTTGGCGTTTTGCTAAAAATAGAAAAAGTTCATCTGGCCGCGTCACTTTCTAGAGCTCTCCTTTTTAAATTGACGCCTTTTCAGTGCCGTTTTGCTCTTTCTACTACCCGTTTAAAACAGCTTATTTTTGCTTTTTGCAGGCAGCATAGGGACAGCATCCATAATATTCAACTATGATTTCAACCCACACCTGAACACCGGCACTCACAACCAAACAACCAGACCGGCCCACCGGGAATTCTCCCGGTGCTCCCGATTAGCCAATCCGGGCCTGCTTACTTGAACTGCTCTTTGTACAGTAGGCTCAGATGACCAAGCGCATCTAAATACGACACCAAAGGGCTAGACGTAAGTCCCGAGAGCGTCAAAAAGTGACGCCAAGAGTCCAGACCAAGGGCGTGACGCTAACACTGCAGACGTAAGCGTCGCGTATTTATTTCAGCGCTGATGTTATCCAATGTGTCCAGCCACATTGCATATGCCCGCGCAAAATAAAACACCTATAGGTTCATGGTGATTTCGTCTGTCTTGACTTCTCACAGCGAGACACTCAGAGAGAGAGACCAATAGACGGACAGAGTGACACACACACACACACACACACACACACACACGCTATACAATTGCCATCTCATTACTGTATTTTGTTTTTCAGCAGGTCAGCAGCAACCCTAAACCTACCATGGCAGCGAACTTTACCTAACTTTAACCAATAATCAACAACCATGACCGCTATTGTTCCTTACACAGGTAGTAGATCTTAAGCTCAAGGTAAAAGGGGATGCAAACACTGCAAGACAATCTAATGAGCACTTTACTATAAGCATACCAGGGCCTTTACGTAGGGAGAGCTTCTACTTTGTGCAAAAATGCCCTAAATGAAAAGTCGGTCAGCAGCTGCCCTAACCCTAACCTTACCACAGCCATAATGTATACCTCACTTTAACCAGGTATGTTAAGTGCCTAAATCCAACCAATTCACATCCTGTTTCCTAATAACAGTCTACACAGTTAATCATGATTGCCCTCTAACTAGGAACAGGGGTTTTAGATGCTGTTACATGTGCACTTCATTCTAAGCAAGGCAAGTGAATGTAAATATTTCTGTTACTGATTTTTTGTTTTTCTGACTTTGAACAAAACACCACTTTGGAAAAGCAGGTCACTGGCATGAGTCAATTCTTAACATTTCCTATGACATATGCCCTCTGTCTTCTCTATCCAACCATGAGGACTCCTACAGGGATGAGGTAATTGATTGTGCTGCTTGATGGGCGATAATATCTTGTTATGACCATATGCATGGAGAGTCCCACGAGTATTCTGTGCTCCCCTTGCCTCTGTGCCCTTGATAAAGTCTGCTCTGCATTATCTTCACTAGGAGCTACCGGAGTGGCTGGGCCCTTATCTCCAATGACCTCGCAGACCAGGCATTAATCACCAACTGCAAAGAAAGAAATTAGCCTCAGTGCAATCTCCACACAATCTCTACACGATTAACTCTCAGCCCACTCACTTCTGACATTGCAGCACAATGCCATACAATTTTGAAGAAAATACCCTGCGTGCTTGAAAAAGAGGAAGCGTGGCAAGACACACATGACATCATGATTAGCTGCATTTGTAAGCAGTTCAGAGGATGCCGCCATTTATGCTGTTATGCCTTTCTGACTGTTGCTGTGTTCATGAGAAATATACAATTAGCAATACATAATGAAACTGATTTGGCAAATTATTTAGCACACTGTTAGTACAGTGTTAATGAAATTGCACTTCCCACATCCTTATCCTCCCTTCCATTAAGGAAATACAACACAATGAATTATCTAATGTATGTCCAAGGTTTGTTGCAGAGACAACAATTATGTCCATTAAAGAATGAGGCAATTAATAGGATGGTTTGGAGCGCGTCTGTGTTACTGCTCCTGACAACCAATTTGTGTGGAGAGTGGTAGTTTTATCAGCGCACAACAAAAGGTGTATGTTTAGGAGCAGGCAATTAGAGATCAGAGAGGATGCCTGAGGAGGGAGGATAAAGAAATCAAGCAAGCCTTTTCAACTGCAATGGAAATCAGGCCTTTTGAACGCAACATTTAAACAGTTCCTCCACCCACCCGGCTGAGCACAAGAGTGATTATTTAACATAGGCGACAGATCTCTCCAGTAAGCTCATTTGCCTACCCCCCACCCCTCCCATCTTTCTCCCTGGGCCGACCCTCTCGGCTGGAGCTTGTCTCGGGCACGGCTTGGCTCCCGGCTGGACGCAGAAGCCCATGATGGATGCTCAAAGAGTTGACCCCCTGACCGATGAGCCAATGGGCAAACAACACAGCGTCTAACATTCTCTGCCAAGTAGAATATTGATTTCATGTTCCATGCACTTTGGACACCACCAACTCCATACTCCCCCATCTGTCTTACATTGGAGGAAATTCAATAGATTTTAGTTGTGTGCTTTGCATCGTTGCTAAGGAGACAACATTGTAGAGCCTGGAGTTTCGGAGGAGCAGCTAAACAATGCAGGTAGGACAGCGTAGACTCCCACACACAGCTGTTGCTTAGGGAAAACATGGTACATGTAAGGTGAATCTATAGCAGCAGCTTTTGAACAGCAGCCAACAAATCAGCTGACCTGCCGTGCTCCTTGTGGATCTTGTTGAAGGCTTCATGCCTCACACTACTTCTCTTCTGAAAAATGGAAATGGGAGTAGCCATCAAAGCATCTTTTTCATCAAGCTTTCAGTAGTCTGTTATTAAAGCTAAAGAGACTCTATTTAGTTGTTTCTATTTGTCTAAGTACTTGCTGTAGTGCAGACATTTTTGATTGTATAAAAAAAAATCACCACCTTTAATGTGGATGCCCAATCAGTGATGATGAGTACATTGAAGAAATACATTCCCCAGTGTGCTACATTGACTGAGAAAGCCAGTTCTACTGTTCACTGAGCCATGGCAGGTGCACCCACATGTCCGTTGCAAGCAAGTGGCGACTTGGCTTTCTTCGCTTTTTTAGTTTAAAAAAAAAAAAAAAAAAGCTCACAAAATGCCAAGAAAGGAAACATTCTTCCACTCAAGTACAACCATACACCTTCTGAATTCAAGTTTTAAGATTGAATTCAGAAGATTAAAACTTTTCTTTTTCTTGTTTTTTGTGATCAATTTTTTTATCGAAAAATTTACAAAATATATATAATCACATCATATACACAGTTTTTCTTTTCTTTTCCTACCCAGCAATGTAACAGAAATAAAGTCCTTTGTACATCCTTAGGAAAGCAACAATATTAGAACCCCTATACCACCCCACACCCGCCCACCCCAAGGCAACTCCCTATGATCCTCCCACCCAGGATCTCTCCCCCCAATAAAAATATAGAAGACTAAAACTTGTTAAAAACATGACAGTCATGCTAGCGGCTCTACAATGCACAGCCGTGCTTTGAGTTAAATGCTAACATCAGCACTTTAACATGCTCACAATGGCAATGTTAACATGCTGATGTGTGGCAGGTATAATATGTACTATGTCCATTAGCATTAAACACAATGTCCACCTAAGGCTAATGGGAATGTCATTAGCTTGCAGTTATTTAGTCATAAACCAAATTTTTACCTGATGATGCCGCTAAAAGGAAAGTCAGGGAATCACTAAGGTGATTGCTATTCATTTTGAAGGGCAACATAAATGTACACCAAATTCAATGGCAATCCATCGAATAGTTGTTTGGATATTTCACTTAACATTTTTTTAGGGTTAGAAGAAAAGTCAGGCCAATAGGGTTAGGGTAGGTTGAGATATTTCAGTCTGTACCAAAGTAGTGGGCCAACTGAAAGACCAACATTGCCACTAAAAGAGCCATGCTACTAAAGTGCTACATAAAGGATGCATTACTTCCTGCGCTAGCACTGAATGTTGACCCTGGACGTAGATTGTGCAATGCAGAATCCTCCAATATCAACATAATTTCTAGGACATTGAGCTGACTACTGGAATGAGCGTAATTTACTCATTCAAGTGATAGCTGTGTTTCTGATGTGCAAGGTCTTAGAAGCGCTCCTTATAACATCAGATTTAGCTGTGTCGCAGATTTCCATTGAGGATAAGTGTCCATAAATACACTTTGAATAAAACCTCTTTGTAACGTGTGGCCAGTGGTTCAGTGGTAGAGCAGGCGCACATATACTGAGAGGTTTATGCCTTGACGCAGAGGTCCAGGGTTAGAATCCGACCTGTGACGATTTCCTGCATGTCTTCCCCCTCTCTCTCCCCTTGTCACCTAGCTGTAAATAATAGCAAAGAAATAATACAAAAAAAAAAGTTACTGTAGTAGTCACAGACATTTCTTTCAGTATCAAAAGTAACCTAGAGGTGTTTGTATATCCATGGTTTCAGTGCAAACAGGAACTGCTAGTCGATAATGCAGCATGACTTGTGCAGATTCACCACACGCAATTATGGAATCCGATTGTTGAGTTTAGGCATTGACATTGAATAGTTTAGGTTCGGAAAGCCGATTGGTCAGGGGATAGGACCTGACCAAATCAGGTTACCTCGCAGCAGCATGGACGCCTGGCTAATCGTAGCACGCAAATGCTATTGGTGGGCGGGTCTTGCCTAGAACTGCAGAGGGTTTCATAATAATGCATTCACCACATCTACATTAATGTAGGCTAAAAAATAAATAAGGCTCAGGTGTAGGTCAGAGCTAACTGACTGACCCCCTAGCAACAATTCCATTTATGTTTGCATCATCCAAAGCATGGTGGGAACTGTAGTTCCTGCTTCTTACAGTGCAGACGCTCTATTGCTTGCTCCTGCTTCTGCTTGCATATTTCTGCTGATAATCTTGCTTTTCCTCTGAGAGAAACTATGAGCAGCGGCTCTTGGATACTTATAAATCACTGGACTATATATTTTTTGTAGACATAGTAGGCTATTGTCATATTTGAACATTTTTCTACGTGAGCGTGGCCTACCAATAGCTCAAGCCTGTCCTAAAGTGACTGTAGCTAAAGCTAATTAGCAGCAAGATGCCACCCTTCTCCATAGAGGACTACTACAAACTCCTTCAGAAGATTGCAGTTGTGGAAACCAAAATTTACCGGTTAGAAGTAAATATGGAAGTGAACGGATCATGTGGAAATGACACCACTTTACCAGTGACCCAAAACAATGGACAAAAGCATGCTAACACACGACTAACTAGCACCAGCAAGACCACAAAGAAACAGGAGGGCTGTGGAACGGATAATAAATCAACAAGTGGTAGTCCTCCCTGGAACTCTTTTGGTGCAAAGCCTAAGAGTAAATCATTTTCCTGGGAAATGGGAGGACGACTAACGGGCAGGACACAGCGCCCTGAGATTTGTGATACGACCGGCTGGCCTGCATTACCACCCAGGCAGAGTGCCTCTTCAACCCCTGTACTTAGTAGGACACAGTCGTGGACAGCTGCAAAAGGGAAAATCAGCAACAAAATGCCTCCCCAACAACTGAGTGTGCAGGTGAAGAACAGATTTGCTCCTCTGTTGCAGGACCCTGGACATGACCTCGATTACGTCTCATCGTCACACAGCAGGGTAAGGACTGAGAGCAATTCTAAAAGTAAAAAGCTACAGGGAAAGCTAATGACTGGGCCCCAAACTCTGATTGTGGGTGACTGCTGTGAAAGATATAAAAAGCAGTAAAAACACCAAAATACTCTGTTTTCCCAAAGACATGGTGTCTGACTTGGCCCAAAGAATCCCAGATATCGTAGCAGCACACCCAACTGTGAAGAACATTATACTGCATATCGGGTCAAATGATGTTGTAAAGCAAAAGTCTGAAGTGCTGAATCGTGACTTTATGAATCTGCTGAACACAGTCAGCTCCCTAAACGCAAAAGTGTTTGTCAGTGGCCCTATACCGCCAGTCAGAGGAGGAGCTGAGAGTTTCGGCAGACTGTTGGCACTGAACAGATGGCTTTCAACTGCATGTACCAACAACCATTCTATGCAGTTCATTGACAATTTTAACATTTTCTGTGGCTGCAGACATCTTTTTAAAGCAGATGCACTATTCCTTAACAAGCCAGGAGTAAAGCTGTTCACCTCTAGCCTACTTTACTTTCTGCACCACACATCTGCTCCCTTGGCCAAGGACACGAGACAAGATGAACCAAAACAAGAGGAAGACACAACAAAGTGCGGCAGTGAGCCACCACAGCCCCCACCTGAGCAAAGATTTGACCATGGGAGACCAGAGAGCGGAGATGAGAAATCTCAACCCCCCTTCTCACCCGTCCAACACTCCTCAAACCCCTTTGACAACCACGAAAGCTTTGAGGACCTCTTTAAGGATACGTCGCTCTCCCCTCTTTCCCCCATCCCCATGTTGGAGTTTACTGACCAGATGAAGCAGCTGGTAAATGCTGGAACCAAGTATGCCCCCCTTCCTTCTCCCATCGTAAAACTCCAGGCACCTCTGCCCCCTCAAGGACGGCAGTTAATTCCTTCTCCCCAAACTGATAAGGATGCTTGTGTGCAAAATGCAGCAAGCATTAACTGATATGGGCCGGGTCCAGGCTGCATGCCTAGTAGCACTCATGACTTTGTCCAAGACAAGCCTGGGCCCTACGTATTAGATTCTTCCACAATTTATGTTGTGATAGGTTCCAACTCAACCTTTTCTTATCGCTAAACAACAGTTTTGATGCCTTCCAGTCAGGTTTTTGACCACACCACAGCACTGAGACAGCTCTTGTTAAAGTCTTTAATGACATCCACTTAAACACAGATAGTGGCAAAATTTCAGTCTTAGTATTACTTGATCTCAGTGCTGCATTTGATACGGTAGACCATGACATATTGCTTGACCGATTGGAAAACTGGGTTGGTCTTTCTGGCTCAGTACTAAAGTGGTTTGAATTCTATTTAAAGAATAGGGACTACTTTGTGTCTATAGGTAATTATACATCTGAGCATACAAATATGACGTGTGGAGTTCCCGAAGGCTCAGTTCTGGGGTCTCTTCTGTTCAAAATCTACATGCTTCCACTGGCTCAGATTATGGAAAACAACAAAATAAGTTACCATAGTTATGCGGATGACACACAAATTTACATAACCTTATCGCCAGGGAACTATAGCCCAATACAACAATTAAATATGTGCACTGAACAGATTAATGATTGGATGTGCCAGAACTTTCTTAAATTAAATGAAGAAAAAACGGAGGTGGTTGTTTTTGGAGCAAAAGAGGAACGATTGAAAGTCAGCGCTCAGCTTCAAACGACAATGTTAAAAACAACAGACAAAGCAAGAAATCTTGGTGTAGTCATGGACTCAGACCTAAATTTTAAAAGCCACATTAACATAATTAAAAAATCAGCCTATTATCACCTTAAAAATATATCAAGGGTTAAAGGGCTTATGTCTCAGCAGGATCTGGAAAAACTTGTCCATGCTTTTATCTTCAGTAGACTTGACTACTGTAACGGTGTCTTTACAGGTCTCCCTAAAAAATCAATCAGACAGCTGCAGCTGATTCAAAACGCTGCTGCTCGAGTCCTCACTAAAACCAAGAAAGTGGATCACATCACTCCAGTACAGAACTAAACAGGGGGAAGCAGCGTTCAGTTTTTATGCTCCACATATCTGGAACAAACTCCCAGAAACCTGTAGGTCCGCTGCAACTCTCAGTTCTTTTAAATCTAAGCTAAAGACCTATCTTTTTGATGTTGCTTTTCTTTAAATAATCTATTTTATTAACTTTAATTTCTTATACTGCACTGTAACTTTTATTCTTATACTGCACTATCAATTTTATTCTTGTCTTTTAATGTTTTTAATTTGTTTATTATTGTTTTTAATTGTTTTCTAACTGCTCTTTAATGTTTTATGTAAAGCACTTTGAATTGCCCTGTTGCTGAAATGTGCTATATAAATAAAGCTGCCTTGCCTTGCCTTGCCTTGCCAAAGATCATACATATTCATCCAAAACAGAAATGAGAAAATTAACACAAAACACACAGAATTTATAAAATCCATGAAATTGTTTTCATTGGACACTTTAACACATTTTAATAAAAAGTGTCCTAGAACATGTATAGTACCAGGCCAAATAATGACAAATCTGAGTAACTTTATCCTGAAAAAAAAACAGTATAGCAATCCCAGTTAAGACATTCAGTGACTATGTCTGTAAATAAAGCTAATTATATTTGTTTGCAGAAGAGAGTCTGAATGGAGGGAAAAGGTATTTGGTATTGTCATTGGCTGTCCACACATTTGGACAGTAGCCCTGAGCCCAGTAGTCTTGACTGTAGTCCCTGTAGGACTGCAGTGAGAGGACGAGGGTGTATTGTTGTGATGGTAAAAAAGGAGCGTGGCTTGGGGGCACATGCAGTTTGACTTTGTCTCTCAGTCATAGCTCACATTCATCATGAGCCAGTGTCTGGCTCTGGCACTCTCCTCCAGAGAGCCATAGGGAGGAAAGGCTGCATGCCAGACTTCCTTTTTGCCACGGCAGATGCCCTGAACTCTGGGTCCCCAGCAGGGCTGGTGTCATACAGACCTGACTCTCCATTCATCAGCATGCACCCTCACAACAGCCCTTATCCATTTGTCGCCTGCAGATAACATGCCTGAAAGTCTCCTCCTGATTGGCTTATGATGTGGGGTTGGGGGTTTCTTGAATACTGTACATTGGGCATGTTATGTAAATGCATTTTTTGAAGAATCAGTAGCCCCAAAGACCAAGTAACTGCAAGGTTACACTCGTCTCGTCGCAAATCTTTGTTCTGAACTGGACTTTGCGCCTCTGCGAAGATTCTACTGTGAGATTCGCAGTCGAATCAGACTCTTTCGATCACAAGCTATATGGGAGTGGGGTGCGGCACCCCCTTTGCTCCCACAACCCTGATAGTGCAGATAGGATTGCCCCGCGTCCCAGCATTGCACGCTGTGGGCTTGCCACCAGTTTCTCTTCACTGACCACTGACAAGCAAAGAAAACAGACTCCACCCCCCTACAACCGCTATGGCTCCACCTGAACGCCTCACGTGGGTCTGTCTGCTCCCAGATTTCATAACCGACCATAATGGCGGCTGGTTCGGAATACGATCTCTTATTTAACGAAAATAGTTTTTAAGCGAGAAATAGGCCACACAGTTGCTGAATCCGTCTATATTTTAGATTGACAAAGGTCAGTTCAAAAGATTTTTGCCAGCTTTTAAGAGGTGTTGAGCCGAGTTGGTCCCTCTCGATTCAACTTTATGAGGACTGGGCACCTCAACCCCCCGCTTCTCCAAAGTCCCCGCGACGCTACCAGAATGCATTGCACAGCTGCTCCCATGGAAGTAAATTGGAAGCGTTGACAATGGACACACACCATGAGTGGGTTAACCTGACCCTGCAGTTAGTACTGCGGTTGTGTTTTTCTTTCTTTGATTAAAACTGGCTTCCTGGATTAATGTTTGGGGTCCTTTTTAGTACACCACATTCTCAATGACTGAGTGTTAACTCTAAGAATCGTGTATATAATCAGGAACACTGTAAAGGTCCAGGTGACTCTTAGTTTGTGCATGAGGACACCAGGAGCACGTTCAGGGCACCAGAACCTAGAAGGTGTGGGCTGACCATGCTAAAGGAATACCTTTATTGTAAATGATTTACACAGAACTATTTAAGCAGTTTTGAACCTTCTGGAGTTGGATGGAAGTCCATTTCCAGGCAGCAGAGATGTTCATTAATCTATTTGTGGATGTTGTCCCTCTCCGTTCTACCAAGCCACGTCTTTCCAGCTGGCGCAAAAGCAACCAATTTGCAGATTTTCATGACTTCCAGTGAGATAATGATTTGGAACAGAATTGTCCAAACCAATCTGTCGTGCAGTGCAATTATTTATTTTTCTAAACAGTTATGAAAATATTTGTTAAATTGTGGCTCAACAATAGTGAGCTTGTGCTTTCCTTTCTACGCAGTGAGTCAGGGAGTTCAGCTGCAGCGTTTTACTCTGAGCTGTCTCGTAGCTGCTCTCCGCCCCCTCCCGCCCACCAGCAGTTTCAGCTCCGCTCTAAATAAAAATGGATATATTAGGAGTGACAGTGTGTCCAGGTCCAGCTCAGTATGTGGACAATCTGACACCCTGCAGGAGTTTTACACATTTAATTTACATTTATTGATTCGTCGGATGGAAGTCATTTATCACGTGGAAGGCTGACCTTTTTCCCCTCCGAACAACCAGAGACAGCTCTTTATTTCCAACCCTGAGCACAGGGACGAGACAGTTCAACACTTATAGGCCTGATCTCTGACACATTATTTTACTGTAAATGCCATAAGGCAGGTTTATTTCCCTTCACAAAGATCCATTGGACATGAGGAAATGCGTGATCAAAACACAACTGGGGATGGTTTGGAGCCTAATCATCTGCTGCTTCACAGATGATGTTTAACACTGAATACTGAAAGCAAAATTATATCTCACATTGTGTTGTTTTCCTCCATCTTGGCACATGTAAAGTCACACAGACAGAAGGATGAACAGACAGAAGAAATCATTGTTGACCCAAATCTGAACATGTGTTTAGTATTTCTGATCTTTGACTGCAGAATATTTGCCATATGTCATGACCTAAATTCCATCATGTATTTGTAATATCATTAAGATCACTGTATTGTACTGTATGTCCCCATCTTATCACCTTCTCCACTTTTTATGTAAGCAAGTTTGCTACAATGTAGGTTTTGATTGGGGCAATGTAAAACAATAACGTGCTGTTTTCCATGGCTGGTTCGACCTTGTATGTGATAACCAGACACATGGATATAGGCCTACATTGTGTTGGTTGGTAAGCAAATGTTCATTCAAAATGACAAAACTCTGGGAGAAGTCTTATTAGCAGTTTTGTCTCCATATATTAAAAAAAAAACAAATACAGCCTCTTTTCCAAAAATTAACATTTTGTGTCTGCTTAATCCTTAATCTGTGTAATGTTTTAGTTTATTTGCTACTTTATCATTTGACACAAGCCTGTTTAGTGGGTTTATGGGTTCATACATGTAGTATGTTTGCTTCTAGTTCTGCCTGTAATGTGGGGGGGGGTGTAGATCAGCTGCTCACTGCTCAATCAAGGAGAGTAAATACAGGTGTGCCTGATTGGGTCCAGGGAGGGGGGGGGGGGCTGGGCAGTGAATTTACGTTTTTATAATATTTGGGGTGCCTTTTTGTTGGTGCACTTATAGTTAATGTCAGCAGTAACTTATAGACTCAAAAACATCACAATACTGCAGTAAGTGCAACTCGCACTTGGTGCATATTTGTTCTTGTATTCTATCGTATTTATTATTTCTTGTATATTCTGTATGTGTGCTGTGTGTCTGATATTTTGCTGCTATAGCACTGACATTTACCAATTTGGGATCAATAAAGTCTATGTTATCTGATTTAATCTAACTGTTCTATCCAAATGTAATGGTATTTTCCAGATCTGGAGGGTTTTGTTGTTCTTTCAGTCTGCTGACTGGTACAGGTGGGAGGGTCCAGTTAGGTGAGGCTGAGGTAAAATGACCAGAAGGGGAGAAGGATGAAAGACTCGGCAGCTTGCTGTGAGGTTGCCGTTTAAGTTGTATTTATCTTTGCCTCAGTTTAATTTAGTTATGTCTTTTGTCTGAGTATGTATGAGTGTTGTAGCCAATTTTGCTGCGTGTGTGTATAGCCATCTGTGTGTGTGTGTGTGTGTGTGTGTGTGTGGGGGGGGTAGGTTTGTGTGAATGGTTTCTTTGCTTACGTCACCTGCGTGCCTGTATGTATGTGTGCTAATCAGAGGTTAGAGAGGGAATCACAGGTGAGGGGATGGAGGAATTAGGATGTGGGAAGCCACACAGCTTTTCAACCTCAGCTGTGTGCGAGTGATGCTTTTAGAGCTCATCTGCTCGTTGCTAATCTTTCACAGTCAGTCTTTTTGTAGGTGTTTTTAAATGCATTTATAAAATAAAGGATTAACCTTAAGACAATGGCGGACCTCATTATTTGAACCAGCAAGAGTTGGAAATGGTTTCAGATTCCCTCCAGTGGCATTTTTCGTGGTTAGATTGCCACTACAATGAGTATTTTTGTTGTTGTCAATAAACACCACAGTTTGAGTTTCCAACTTCCTGTCGGCTTCTTAAAGATCCCTTTTTTAAATGTTCCGGGTGGCCCACCACTTCATTGGCCTTGGCATGAGGTGTGGGTCTGGCACTGATTTAGGGCTACCTACAGTATCGGGTCATGATATCTTCCAAACAGACTTTATTGAAACACACAAGGAGAGTTTTGCTCACGTCAACATAATATTTAATTAGATTAAGGGTAGAGCTACTTTATCAATGGACATCTGAAATGTACAATATACTGTATTGGTTTAATAGATTTAATGGTGCATTTTCATTGGCAGAAAAATAATTACTTATTCACTTACATGTTGAGCTATATTGTAAATGTTATTTCCCAACTTCCCATTTTCTCGGCAATGACAGGTTTGTCTGACGTGCGTGCACCTGCAGGCTTGTTCTCCATAGCTTCTCTTTGATTTTACTCTTGCTTGGTCAATTACCATTCATCTGTACGTCACTTTGTACAAAATAGTCTGCCAAATAAATAAATTAGGGTTTTAAATCTGTTTCAACACTGCCAGGAAAAAACAATCTGTTGTGGAAATACTATGCCTAAAACACTATGGTTGATTATAAAATTTCTTTTTTAATTTTTAATGGTAGAGTGTAACTTCCCCGAGGTTGCTACAACCCCAAAAAACTCCAGAGAAGAAACAAGGGAACATGACCCCAGAGTGTGTAAAGGTATCTATAGCCTCAGTATCATGGGGGGAAGAATCTTAGTGTTCATATTAACATTAATGTCAAATAAAAAACATGAAAAATCTTATCTGATTTTAGAGCCTATACAGCTATATCAGCTCTTTAACAGCAAAGAAAAGACAAGTCAAGACGAGTCAGAAAAGAAAAGTCACTCTGATTCCTCTGTTCCCTGTTTCCACCCGAGCAATGAAGAAAATGGGAAAAATGTGTATGAAGCATTCCTTCATTTGTTTGACTATTTCAGTGTGTGCATCACATCAGGGACGCACACCGAAATCTCTTCCATATGAACAATTAGAACCAACTGTTTAACCTCGGTATTGCTGCAAAATGATTCTCACACCCCCCCCTCCCCCTCCACACACCCTCCTGGTGTCCTACAGACATACAGATGTGAAAATTGTGGCCGATACCGATAACCGATATTAATATTGCTGTTATGGCCAATACCGATATTTACCGATGTCGATATCTCTGTATAGAACACATTTTTTATGATAATCAAATAAGGAATTATTTTCCAAAAGGCATTTTTTTTTACTTTTGTGATTTATTTGTTAGAAATCACTGATATTGGGCACCTTTACCTGTGTGCAAAATATGACTGTCATCAGATTTTCAGAAGAAAAAATAAATATTTATATAAAAATACATTTTTAAAAGGATACAAGTGTGTCCTGAATTCACACTATGAATAAGCCAACCCTGAGTATTCGCAATAAACATCTAACTCACTTGAGACCAAGTCACTGTATTCTGTGAACATTGTACAACAGTTCAAAACTTTAAAGTACAGTAGTAGGCCTTAAATGGCCAAAGCCAAAAGTATTGAAAGAGGTAAAATGTGAAAATGGAGCCAGAACAAACTGGACTGAACAGACACTGGCTTTTGCAGTCTGAACTGGAAGTACAGTAACTGCCAAGTACTTAAAGGTTAGGCCTAACCCTTGAAATTATAGAAATTGGTGCCTTCTAGGCCGAGATAAGCCAGAAAATGTGTTTTTTGCTCATATGGATGAAAGACACCAAATCCCAGAATGCACTTGCTTCGCTGCTACTCCCAAGCCACATCCACCTACAGACCGACAGTGAGGCAGCATTCAACTCAACCCAAATGTGTTTTATTGTCATTTCAACCATATACATGAAACAACATTTCACCGTGGCTGTAATGGTTACGCATTTAAAAGATATAAAAACGACATACGAAACAGGTGTTTACAGTCAACCAAGCGCTAATGCTAGTATGCATTAGCTGAACTTTACGTGTGTGTGCAATAGCTAAATGTAGCAGATTATAAACACAGTTGTAAATTTGCGTGAAATGTAGAACGGTGGGCATTTACTAGTCACAAACTTCCCCAGCAGTTAGCATTTAGTTGGATACAAGCAGCCAATTTCTGCACAAGTCCGTGTTAACAAAATCTCCTCTCTTACCCGGCGACATGTTTCCACAACAAGAACATAACAGCGGTCTCTGAACTCGCGATGGGAGTTTGGTTTAAATTGGATGTACTCCAGTTTGTTGTCTAATGAGCAGACACCGAGATTGATGGAACAGGTGGCTGGCTAGCGTTAGCTTTCCACCTAGCTAGGTTAGCTATACTCCAGCCCCCGTTTGCGTTTCACCGCTGAGAATGTCCCCCCATGATCGCGGCTGCTGCCCACTCCGGCCGCCGCTGCTGCCCGCTGGTCAAACTAAGCTGTACGGCGGGCCGCAGCAACCGAACAGCAACCTCTTATTTCCGAACATTCATCTCTCCCCCGCCCACCGAGAGCCGGTGGTCTACTAAAGTTTCCAGTGTCCCACTTCGCCGCAGATTCCGTCGGAAAAAAACAACATCCCCGCCCACACTTTTTCTTCTTCTTCTGATTTCAGCAGTATAGACGCTGTTAAGCGTATTACTGCCCTCCACAGGTCAGATTTAAATCTTAATTCTCACACACTCACATCTAAGCCTACACACGTCAAATACACAGGAATGATTCACATCGGCCCTATTCATCGGCCCTATTTTGACATCGGAACGATACTGATGAGTAAAAAAATGACCATATCGGCCGATATTATATCGGCTGCCAATATATCGTGCACCACTAGACATGGGGAATTGAACTTGTTATCCTACTTATCCAATTTAGCGAGATTTCTCAATGTGAAATACCTGGACCAGTTGTCCTCCTCTGACGGGCTCGATTTGGAAAGGCTTATAGCCATATGCTTCTCATACAGCTGTTTAATGTATCATTTACCAAGATGCACGCTTGTCATCTTGACTTTTTTCTTCAGTTAAAAAAAGTATATTTGTTGAGCATCTTTACCTTCAAGGTTTGCTGCTGCCTCACTATTTTGCCTCCTTCCATTCCTTTCTTTTCCTTTCTCTCTTTTTTTTTTCTGGAAGCCCTTTGCGTGCCTCCATCTTGTTTTTCAGACAAAGCTCCTTTTTATCCCCGCTCTGTCTGGTGCCCACCTGTTGGCTCTGCTTTCCATCACCCAGCCTGCAGTCAGGAGACACCGGTGGCTCCGGGCCACCCCCGCTGTGTCTTTGATCACTCATGTGACCTGCAGGAGACGGGCACTCCTCTTGGGGAGAGGAAAGCATGCCGCAACCTCATATCCACAGCGGAGGCGTGGGGGGAAGATTTTTATCCCCCTGCAGGCTTTATCAAAACGCCCGGCCATCCACCATGTGGTTACACTGTCTGGCCCACCGTGGCAGGGAACCAAGCACGTAACTCACCGCTGGCAAATGAAATGCCTCCGGTGGGTGACCTGTTGTGAGCAGCGACGCTTCGTATAGCGTGTTCACTGCGGGCTGCGTGGTGCCGTTCAACTTCCTTTTACTGGGGAGAAATGACATATGATTGAGTGTGATACGGGGAGATTTGTGGACAGCTGGTATACAAACTTGCAAAGCCTGGAGGAGATGGATGACACATGGTGGAGTACAGTACATTTACTCCTACACAAGCTATTGGCTTTAACAGACTGTGCAATGTGAAATGTCTAATAGTGAGGAAAATCACATCTCCCATTAGTCACAACTTTATGGGTGCGCTCGTTCCCAAATTACGGGAGGATGATATAAAAGTCCATGACTGCTCCGCTTTCCTCTCCAAGTCTTCCCTTTCTTTTTCAAAGCCATTACGCGGGTGACATGGTCAGATATGCTATGTGGCGCTTTTTGGAAAATAGTTTCTTTGTGTCTCTGGATGATTATCATTATTTTTAATAAGATAAGACTGGGTCCAACAGTGTCTGTAAATAGGTTTTCTGAATATACAGATGAAGCCACTAACAAATAAATCTGTAAAATAACAGAAAAAGTTCTGGCAGATCATTACCTTTATCCCGTAATAAAAAAGCAGCTACAGTTAAAGTCCCAGTGTGTAACGTTTTTAGTTTAATTGTCATTATGAATGAATGAATACATTTATTTAAGACACATCAAAAATAAACCAAACAAAGTATCAAAGAAATATACTAATTAGTTAAATAAGCAAAACATTCAGTAAACAATAAGTAACATTGGCCAACTTAAACATGTCTGAAAAGGAGTAGGAAGTATACACTTATTTAATCCTACCACTTTTCCATAACTCAGTAAATTATTATTATTATTATTATTATTATTATAATAATTATTATTATTACCACATGTGTATCTCATTTATATGTATCACATGTATCTTATATAATATATGGGTTATATTCAATTCAATTCAATTCAATTTTATTTATAGTATCAAATCATAACAAGAGTTATCTCGAGACACTTTACAGATAGAGTAGGTCTAGACCACACTCTATAATTTACAAAGCCCCAACAATTCCAACAATTACAGTAATTCCCTCAAGAGCAAGCAGTGCGACAGTGGCGAGGAAAAACTCCCTCTTGGGAAGAAACCTCGGACAGACCCAGGCTCTTGGTAGGCGGTGTCTGACGGGCCGGTTGGGGGTGTGATGAACAGTGGCGATAATAGTCACATTAATAATGGAACAGTGACTGGATGTAGCGGGAAGCTGCAGGGTTCAGCCGGAAGAAGCATGACATTGCAGGGCACCGCTGAGCTCGGCAGGGAGTGCAGCAGGACCACGGCGACAGCTGGAACCAGGATCTTGGTGCCAACGTTCTACAAGGAAATACGCTGGGGGAAAAACATAAGGACTCCGGGGAGTAAACTCCCCAGAAGCTAGGATTAGTAACAAGCATTCCTGGGACTGGATACACACAAATAGTAATAGTAATAGTAATAGAAAGGGAGAGGAGAGAGCAGCTCAGCGTGTCAAAGGAAGGAAGTCCCCCGGCAGTCTAGAACTATAACAGCGTAACTATAACAGCGTAACTAAGAGAGACAGGTCATAAGGAGAGGTAGCTTTTTCGGGCTTAGAACTCTCCCCCTGCCGGATCGGGCTTGGCTGGCCTGTCTCCCGCTACTTTGTTATGTATTATTAATCTAACAATTATGAAGAGAAGCAGGTGGGCCAGTTAGGTGAACACTGCAACTCCTCACTCCCTAACTATAAGCTTTATCAAATAGAAGAGTTTTAAGTTCATTCTTGAAAGCGATTACAGTTTCTGCACCCCGAACCCAGATCGGGAGCTGGTTCCATAGGAGAGGAGCCTGATAACTGAAGGCTCTGGCTCCCAGTCTACTTTTAGAGACTCTAGGTACCACCAGTAACTCTGCATTCTGGGAGCGCAGTGCTCTAGTGGGACAATAGGGTATTAGGAGCTCTTCTAGATATGATGGTGCTAGACCATTTAGAGCTTTGTAGGTCAATAGAAGGATTTTAAACTCAATCCTGGATTCAACAGGAAGCCAGTGCAGAGAAGCTAATACAGGAGAAATATGATCTCTTTTCTTAGTTCTTGTGAGAACACGCGCTGCAGCATTCTGGATCAGCTGGAGAGTCTTAAGGGACTTATTCGAGCAACCTGACAGTAGGGAATTACAATAGTCCAGCCTGGAAGTAACAAATGCATGGACTACTTTTTCAGCGTCGTTTTGAGACAGGATATTCCTAATTTTGGCAATGTTACGAAGATGAAAAAAGGCTGTTCTTGAGGTTTGTTTTAGATTGGCATTAAAGGATATATCCTGATCAAAAATAACTCCTAAATTTCTGACAGTAGTGCTGGAGGCCAGGGCAATACCATCTAGAGTAGCTATGTCTTTAGATAATGAGGTTCTGAGGTGTTTAGGTCCCAGTACAATAACTTCAGTTTTGTTAGGGTTTAACATCAGAAAATTATAGGTCATCCAGGATTTTATATCTTTAATGCACGCTTGAAATTTAGCTAGCTGACTAGTTTCGTCTGGTTTGATTGACAAGTATAATTGGGTGTCATCCGCATAACAGTGAAAGTTAATTGAGTGTTTCCTAATAATATTGCCTAGAGGAAGCATATATAAGGAGAATATACATGCATATACACACACACACACACACACCAACTACCACCACACCACATACTGTAGGTAAAATGAGTAAACTACATCATAAAACTAACATCAACAGAGATGTAAGTGGAAAGAATACCAGATATTATCCTCTGCCACCACAGCACCAAAACAATTACAATGAAAATGTAACTAAACAGCAAAGCAGCAGAATTCCCTGGATTCACAGTTCAACAGCAAGCTGGTAATCACTTTTATCTTTATAAACCAACAGGTAGGCTACAGGATCTGCAGCAGTGCAGAACACCTGGTTTTACTGAGGCAAAATCTCAACATCACTACCAGTGGTGGAAGAAGTATTCAGATCTTTTACTTCAGTAAAAGTACTAATACCATACTGTCCTGCATTGAAAATGTTACTTAAGTAAAAGTATGTAAGTATCATCAGGAAAATGTACTTGAAATATTAAAAGTGAAAGTACTGAATGTCGAAAAATCCTCGTATTTTTTAAACAAACCAAACCGTACTGTCAATCAACTAGTGTTTAATGGTCTATTCATCTCAGCTGACTTGTAGGCCGTTATATTGTTGGCTAGTTTAGTTTAGAATCTAACATCACATTTTATAAATTACATGTGTTTTGTGTGCAGAAATCTTAATGTGTAAAGTAACTAGTAACTAAAGCTGTAAAAGATGAATGTAGTGGAGTAACTAAAGTAAGTAGTAACTAAAGCTGTAACTGATAAATGTAGTGGAGTAACTAACGTAACTAGTAACTAAAGCTGTAATAGACAAATGTAGCGTAGTAACTAAAGTAACTAGTAACTAAAGCTGTAAAAGATGAATGTAGTGGAGTAACTAAAGTAACTAGTAACTTAAGCTGTAACAGATGAATGTAGCGGAGTAACTAAAGTAACTAGTAACTAAAGCTGTAACAGATGAATGTAGTGGAGTAACTAACGTAACTAGTAACTAAAGCTGTACCAGATCAATGTAGTGGAGTAAAAAGTACAATATTTCTCTCTGAAATGTAGCGGAGTAGAAGTAGAAAGTGGCATGAAAAGAAAAGACTCAAGTACCTCAACATTTGGACTCAAGTACAGTACTAGAGTACATGTATTTAGTTACATTCCACCACTGATCATTACTGAGACACAAACCACTGTGCAATACACTAAACTGTGAATAAAATAAAAATAATAAAAACAGCAGCAGCAGCACATAACACTGTTATTAACAACAATAATGAAACAGCAGCACAACATGTAGGCTACATATTGTTGCATAATCATCACGCCTTTAGAAATGTTTTTTAGAATTCACATGCAGGATCTGAGTTATAGGTAGCAGCAGGGACGGACTGGGACCAAAAATTGGCCCTGGCATTTTGGCCCAGACCACACCACAAATACCACCCGTCCTTGCGCTCCCCTGAATGTGTATTGCAACTCCTACTCATTAAAACTATTAACGCCATGTAAGGGGTAAGCAAGAATCATTGAGAATTGACACATTAAATACAAAAAAGTGCCATTTATTAATATAATAAAACGGTATACTCCTCATGAATCATAAAACAATATATATATTATCATTTCACGACTGAAGAGGCCCTGTGCTTTAATTTCAAGAGGTCTAGCATGAGTTTTTGTCTGCCAATGCAGATAGAAAAGCTACAATTCTCATTAAGAAAGCTTGCATGATGTGCAACGTTTATCTAGGCTACTTTAAGGACACAAATGCACAAGCACAAGCTTAAGGTTTGATGAACCTTAAGGTGGTGTTTTGCTTATTATTAAGATGTAGGCTACTTTGTTGAATGAAGGGCAGTCTAATATAGCCTATTAATAATAAAACGGTGAGAAAATGATCAGTCAAGACTCAGATACCCGCGCATGTAGCCAAACTAATGCAATGATACAGTATAGCATGCCTATTTCTTTTATTGTTGTAGTGTTATCATCAACAGTTTGTCCACCACTCAGTTTTATCAAGGGGTTAGGGGTTTTAAGGGGAGTTGTGTTTACCGCAGCCGGTTGTAGCCTCACTCCCTCATCTCTGTCCCTCTCCTCCTGAGTCTCCTCCTCACTGTGCATGTCACTGTAGCCGACACCAGCACCACTATCATTGGCCACGGGAGCTGATGAAGGTCATGCTACTGGCCAAAACATGTCTGTCCATTTGACACATTTGGCAGCGTTTTTTTTCTCACGCAGCTTCTCAGCACCTCCTTTGCGTTTCTTCTTCATGATCTCTATCACTGTTCTAGCCTGGCAGATGCACACCTGAAACTGCATGCAGGCAGAAATCCCAAAGAGGATGCTGTTTAAAGATATACTGTCCTCTTCATTGTCTTGGTTAACGTTATCCTCACCTAGCGCCACTTCACAGCTAGCTGCTGCTGTAGCGGCATGTTCATCGCTTTGGACTGTTGTTCTTCATGTCTGTATCCCCAACAGTAGTCGTAAAGAAAGTTTGTCATCTTTGGCAGCTTTGCCAAATACTTATCGGCGTCTTTTTTCTTTTTTTAGACTCATCTTGCTTCGTCTCTGTTTGTGTACTTCCCAGCTCTCCTGTCACTGTGTTTATCTTTCGTGCCGTGCGTCGTTATGGACTAGTCCATTTCAATTTGAAAGTAGGGGGTGTATGGAAAAAAATAGTCTATGTGATATTTTTGACTCAAGTGTTTTTTGCCAGCCCAGAGTCAATTGAAAAAACAATGGGCCAATTAAAAAATAAATGTTTCTTATGGGCCAATTAGGGTCTTTTTTTTCGCGCTGAAGTAAATTCAAAATAATAATTAATTGTCTGGCTAATCCGGGGCCCCTGCACACATGGGGCCCCTAGGCTGCAGCCTCAAAAGCCTGTGCATTAATCCGCGCCTGGTCAGCGATACAGTAGCAATGTATATTCATTTGATTTAACTGGTCTGGCAACCCAGAGGCCAGTGTTTTGTATCCAGATTTGTGTGCATGGTGACTTATACTTGGGGGGGGGTCTGGGGGTCCACCCCCTGAAAAGTTTGAGCATTAAATACTTAATTTCCTGCATTCTGGTGAATTTTTATGCACTTATTTTTGTTTACCTTTTTCTGAAACAATTTATACTGGAAATATCTTTATCTAAAAGGAAACATAGATTACAATCCAAATATAAAAACATAATGGAATATATTGCAGTAAGGCTCTCAGGCATTCTGTATTGCTTTTAACTATTTATTCTCCTGTAGATCGACTTTTCTAAATATATCTGAGTCACAACACAGCCTAAGTGTAATAAAGGGGGGGATTTTTGAGCAAACGTTTCAAGTAAAATATCAAATATATAAGAAATGATAAAATATATAAATATAGGTGTAAAAAGGGCCAACAACACCACCTAGGTTTTGTTGAGGCCTAGGACCTCTTTAAAACTACGACAGATAAAAGGTTAAAAACAGGTTCTTTGTTCTGGGGGAGAGCAGTAAAAACGGTGTATTTTAAAACAATGAATAAAACAATAAGTTAAGAAACCACATTTATTTTAACAAGGATAAAACAATAAAATGTACTAAAAAAAAGGAATTAAAAACACTAAAACCAACTACTTAAAAATCAACTAAAACAGTCCAAACAGAATGGGAGTCTTGACTTCACAAAGTCCACAGGGTTCTGCTGACAACCAGTTTCCTCTCCTTACGCGGCCCTCCTCGGGTATAACCTGCAACAGAAAACACTCCGGCCAGTAACACGTCCTCAGCAAATGTTATCACTTCTTCACGTTCATCCCCACCTAACACCGGTCTCAAAACGGGACTTACGCGGAAGGGAGAGTTCCACACTCTCCCACTTTCTCCGCTAGCGGTCGGTGTTTGGGTTGCTTCACTGTAGCTTCAGGCCTTAAAGGTTGTTTCCCTTTGTGTCTTTGTCTGATCTCCCGTCTGCTTCGCCGCTCGTTCCGAGTGTTCTGTCGTATCTCCACGTCTTCCTGGAGCCCCTTTTGCTGCTATTCTGTCATTTTTTTATATCCAACAGTCTATTCTCTGGCTCCCAGGTGTAAATCCTTAACCTAATTACTGCATGTCCGGTGGCGGAAGTAAACATTAAAAAACACACATTTCAAAATAAAAGCATGCAATAAAAAGAAGATAAAACCACAGCAAACGATAAAACACAGCAAATCCAATAAAAGCATGCTCACAATAAAAACATCCACCTCCGCCCCGTGACATTGGCATCATTTACTCTTCCCACTTTTGCTTCTTTTGTTGAGGAAGTAACCTCCTTAAATGTGCATATTAAAAGTATTCACCTGAATGATACATGAACTCATTTTAATGAATTAATAAACTCTTGGACTGTAATATTTCAGATGTGTTTGAGCAAGATTTCTGCTCATGTTCAAAACTTTGTGCACATTCAAAATACAGTATATCTCATCTGTGTTCTCTGAGGTTTGGAGGAGTCGTGATATTTTCAGAAAAATAAAGTGATAATACAATAAGGTATTACAAGAATAAAGTCACTATATTTCAGAAAATAATGCACCTACACCATAGTCTGCTGTGCAGTACGTGATTGCTCTGCTGAGACGGTAGATGTCAGACCTCCTGACAGACTCAGAGCCCTGTTTGAGACGCTGGTCTCTGAATGAGACAGTTTAGGGAAGTGGCTGTAGGCTACGCTGCTCTAGATCGGAGGTGGAAACACAAAACTACGCAGAAATAGGGACACATCTGCTGCAGCATGTCCACAGCAGAGCGCGTCCATAGTCCTGGATCCTCTGGCAAAAACTGGTCTGCACTGCTCTGCCTACTTTCCAGTTCCTCAGCTCTCATTTCCACACTGTGCTCAGAGCTCCCTGGTGTCTTCACTCCCATCATCCTCAATCACATCTTCTCCATCATCTTTCTCTATGAAGGATACATCTGATATTAACCTCTTATCCTAATTATAACCTAATATAATAAAACACACTAACATGTTAGTGTTACTAAACACCTTTCAGTCAAAATGGCTAAACATGGTTTGCTTTAATTTTGATATAAGCTCACCTTGTTTCAAATCCAAAGAGGATGATGAGGGGTCTGTTGCTACTCCACTCCCTGGTGGAACAGTTTCTGAAACTGAGGGCCATGTGTTCCACAATGTTAACATCTGCTTCTACTAAATCTGACATAACTATAATGTTGACATGATATGTATCTACCTATGAGCTACCTATGACACTGATTAGCCTATTACTGCTAATTATAGACATTACAGCCTATTAATTTAAAATTAAACATGTTTTAAATGAGGCTATTACAATGGTCTGTTGTATGCAAACAGCATTGTTAGTGTTTATGTATTTAGCCTTTACCTCAGATTACATGTATAACCAAATGATCAAGTGCATGTTCTGCTCTTTATAAGGGTTGTCTCAGTCCGTTTTTAGCGCTAACAGTCACGGAGATATTCAAGCAGTTTAGCACCATGGATTTCTTTTTTTAGTTAGTGCTCACCTTTCTTTGAAAAGAAGTCAATTACCAATTGTTTCCCCTCCTTTCATTTTCTCTCCTCCTCCTGTCTTTCCTTGCTTTTTGGTAACCTGTTTTGGCTTTCTTTGAGAAAGACATTTCTACAGCAGAAATTTGCACTCCACCAGACGCTCAACTAACATAAACCAAATGCGTACAGATGGACTAAACCATTAGGCGCATTAGCAAGGGGTGGGGGGAGACCTTTTTGTATACAAAATGTAGTGGGTCAATCAACCAAGTTATTCAGCCAATACACTAACTTTACATTTCATCTGATATGCATTATGAAATGTTATTAGGAAATAAAAATATCCAGGTAAAATAAAATATATTCCAGACTTTTCAAAGGGCCCTCTCTCCCCTTGGGCCCTGGTAATCAGTATTGGTTTTACCCCCGGTCCGATGCCCCTGGTGTCTGTGCCGCTGCTCGTCTCTATTAGTGATGTGCGATACCACTTAATTCCTATTCGATCGGATACCAAGTAATACCCAGGCTGGTATTGCCGATACCAATACCAATACTTTTTACTTATTTTATTTGCAGTGTGATGTGACAACTAGTTTAAAGTAAAGTAAAAAAGTAGGCTGTAGACTTACCAATTCCAAATTATAGCTGCATAATGACAAGACAATAAACTACTCTCATATTATTTAATTATAAAGAAAATCTCAGAACAAACTGCTTTCTGTTAGCTTGTTGTAATAATGCTGGGATTCCGGGGAACTCTTGAACATTAAAAAACTAAAGCCTTAACAGACGTGAATAACTTTCCCACAGTCAGTGAACCTATCACGCTATCTCTCTGTACCTGGATAACTTCTGCCGCTGCTGCCACTGATTGAAGTCTGTCTTGCCCTAGCACCTTGCGTCTTCTCGCCCTGGACCTCCTCCTCAGACTGACGCTATATTATATCATCATATTCACTCTTATGACTCAGATGTTTAGCGAGGTTTGTAGTGTTACCACTGTATTTCACTGTCTTTCCACACACTCCTGTGCAGACTGCAGTCTGCAGTCTTCTTCTTAGTGGGAAGTTAAAGAAGGGCTGCTGCAGCAGCCGGCTCCGTCACAGAGCCGCAGCGCACACACAACTGACCGGCGGAAGGAGAAGTAGTTCCTTCCCCTAACCGGATATAATTAGACTTTTCTGGTGACAACAAGTTACTTATGATAACATAAACACTCACTCCAAATTACTGAGTTTAAATATCAATCTTTTTATAAGAGAATCAATACTAGAGCAGGAGACGTTGGGATCGTAAATATCGATACTTTAGTATCGATCCGCACATCAATAGTCTCTATTGGCGCTTTTCCATTACATGATACCTACTCGCCTCGCCTCGACTCTACTCGCCTTTTTTAGTTTTCCATTACGAAAAAAAGTACCAAGTACCTGTTAAATCTGCAATGGAAAACGGACGCACGTCGAGGCAAGTAGAGTCGAGGCGAGTCGAGCAGGTACCATGTAATGGAAAAACGCCATATTTCTCCAGAGAGAGTGAACACTAAGCGACGTACAGGTCTGCTTCAGAGCTCCGTGTGTTTGAGTCTGACCTGAGACGGGAAACGTTGCGTAATGAAAGGTTGACAAGTAAACGTGTGGCTGAGGGGGCGCCCTAGGATGATCATGTTTAATAAACACGTTTTATTTTGCTTGTCGTTCTAATTCCATTATTAATGGGAAGTAGACCTAAGGGCGACACGGCGCCCCCAACACTTTTGACGCCCTAGGCAATCGCCTTGGTCGCCTATAGCAATTGCCGGCCCTGATCTACCGTGTGTGTGTGTGTGTGTGTGTGTGTGTGTGCGCGTGCGTGTGTGTGAACTGCAGAGAGCAGACAGGATTGAAACAGCAGCAGCTTTCAGTGATTTCAGAGTGACAAATTGTAACAACGTACTTTTAATTTATGTTTAAATGTATACATGTTTAGCCTGGGAAAACCCTGACGAACTTCCAGCAAATTTGAGATTTGCTCTGCAAGTCCATTTCCAATTGCCAAATGCAACCTAGGGTCTTTTTGTGAATGTGCCGAAGTCAAACTTTCGTTTAGAAGCATATTTAGGATGGAAACGCCACTTTTAAGATTCATCGTTTTTTCAAATGGCCTTTTGAATGGGATTGCTAGGGGAACTACTACGATCGCATCAAAATCACTATTTTTAAACCTCTAAGAAGGCTCGACACAACATGAGACTTTGCTCCAAGTATCACCAGGCAGGGGCGTAGGAATGAGTTTAACATTGGGGGGGACACATATCGGAAACCTGACAAATGGTTTGAACAGAAATATGTCATAAATTAACTACACTGCAAAACATTCACCAACCTACTTTATTCTACTAAAAAGATTCATTCGTAAAGATAAAGGAAAACACATTTTGAATGGCAGTAATTAACTGATACATATCAAATCAATTCTTTAATTGCAGGCCTAATCATCCAGTTTTGTAGATTAATAAATAGCATATTGATCCAAACTTTTCTGAATACATTTTCTTTTCTTAGTTGTATTTTAAGCCTCAATGAACAGACACAGATACACGCAGAGGTTAAGTTGAAAGGCAAAAACAGCATCAAGAATGTCAACATCGGGCATGAAAATGGGTCAGGGGTGAAAAAGCTGAGAAGGATATTACCCCTCTAGGGGAGTCTGGGGGAATGCTCCCCCGGAAGAAAATATTAAATATTCCATATTTTAAAGCATCAATCTGATGCATTTTGAGATGCATTTTTTGCCAATCAACACTGTAATATTTCAATATGCACTCATTAAAGTTAATTTGACTGACAAAACAGTTAAAGTCCTTCTGACATTACGCAATAATAAAAGTCTAAAAACTAAAAAGTGTTGCATCAATTTTTACTTCTTCCAACCATATGTTAAATAAAGAGTCAATGTGGATTTACATAATTGCAATAATATGATAATCCTACAATGAATCATTGTGAAAACTAAACTTTACTACTTTGGTCATCATCAAAAAAGAGAATTAGTACATTCATGATTTTGTCCATGTTGATATTAGCTGCTTTATTTACATTTATTAAAAACGTTGCATTGTTTATCTTTTTATATAGCTAGAGGTCTAGACTCTGGGACAAGGCTGTTGTGTTTAAATACCTGCCATGCTGACTCCAAACAGACAGCTTTGTTAAGGAAGTTTGGGCTTCAGATCAGATGTTCAACAAACTAAAATCACCTCACCCTTCATATAACACCTACCTGCAGCTCTCCCTGCATCACCCTCACCAGTGTCACCACTGTTAGTTTCCAGCTGAACTTCATCTGATCTCTAATATGAAAGCAGTGGAGATGAATAAGGTCTAGAAAAATACTGATGGGAATGTCAAGAACAAGTGAAAACCCACACAGACAGACTAACTCCTTTCTAAATGTGGAAGATGTGGAACTTTACTTGTTTTCAAGTTACATGGGTTAAGTTAATAGAAAACTCATGTTCTTTTACAATCATCTTAAATACTGTTGTTAGTGTCAAATCGCTGCCAACGTTGGCTAAGTAACGTTACGTTAATAGTAACAACGTTTACCTAGCAAGAGTGTACTAGTTAGCTAGATGTTGAATCACAACATCAGCTTTACATCAACAAGTCTAACGTTGGTTAGACAGAACATATAATTATCCTCCTGGACAAAATGATTACCAACTCACATTTCCTTTCTTTCTTTTCTTCCCCATGAGAAAGGAATCAGTTAAAGTGAGCTGCTGCTGTCTTTTCATCTTAACTTCTGACTACCTGTCGCCACTGCCAGCTGCAGACTCCGCTTCCCAAACAGTTGAGGGGGCGGGCCGGTGGAAAGACGCTGTATTGCGCTTTCAAAATAAAAGCATGCGAGTTACAGATTTCAAAATAAAATATTTGTCTCCTCCACGGTATAATTTTTGGGTGGGACAAATGCGACTGTCTCCAATATTGGCGGGGACACGTCCCCCCCGGTTCCTACGCCCTTGTCACCAGGGGCTCTACACATGAACTCAGCATTGAGAACATTGGTTGTGTTCACAGAGTTTACTAAAAAGAAGGGTTTTAACAACTCACTTTAGCTGTTGTTGTTCACGCTATCCGCCATCTTGTCAGTCAAAAAGTGTCAATCTGCGAATGAACAGACTCCGTGGGAGGAAATGTCATTCTTATATGAGGCTCCTTTTTCAACTACAAGATCAATATTGTTTTTCAATAACGACAATTCAATCAGGAGAGACTTTGTTGCAGATATGCAAAGATTTATTGTACATCATAAAGTACATAAAGTACAGTCTTTGGAGATTAGACTCCATCGTTATTTTAAAAATCTAAAAACTTATAAAAGGGGTAGAAGCTGAAAGATAATCCCCATGATGGAGTCTAGACACTGATGGTGGCGTGAGGAGCCTGAAGACCAACACCGAAAAGCCGCCGGTAGAGGCCAGCCAGATGAGGACCCAGGGATGAAGACCGAAGGAGCAGGGGAGGAGGAGGGACGCGCTTGTATCCTGAAATGACAACTGAGCAGCAGAGAGAGACGGGTTTAAAACAGGGATATCATACAGTGATTGGCTCGTGATTTTCATGGCCGCTTCTGATTGGTTAAAAGAAAGGTGAACACCTCTACAGCTGATCCGGTTAGAGGAGAGAGAAAGTGATTATGTTTTAGAAGTCTCCTGAAAGAATTTGCGCTTAAGCTCCATAACAACAAATTATCTGTGCATTTATATGGAACTAAGCTTTAGGAGCCTTCCATCTTTACTCTCATCCCTGTTACGTCGCATTCCGAGATCGACTATTTTTGACTGGCTAGATGGATGGCGACCGGAAAAACCAACTGCTAAAGTGAGTTGTTAAAACCTTTCTTTTTAGTAAACTCTGTGTACACAACCAATGTTCTCAATGCTGAATTCATGTGTAGAGCCCCCAGTGATACTTGGAGCAAAGTCTCTTGTTGTGTCGAGCCTTCTTAAGGTGTAGACACATATAGCCGACGGCCGACCGTTGACAGAAAACCCCGTCGATATGATCAGTCGCGTCCCCGAGGTCCAAAAAACTGCCACAGAACAGACCAAAAAGACGAGACGAGACGTAATACATCTCTATAACAGCAGGCGGCGCTAAGCTGTAATGTTGCCCAAGAAATGAAAACCAGCAGCTGATTGGACGAACGCGTCACATGGGTTTGTTTTCTCCGGAAATTCAGACCTGGACTGTCATGGCGGCCGTTCAGAATTCGATCTCATATTGTAATAAAATATTTCACTGAAACGTGTTTCTGAAAACATTTTAAGCGAGAAATAGGCCATGCAGTTGCTGAATCTGTCTTAATTTCAGATCAACAAAGGTCAGTTTAAAAGATTTTCGTCAGATTTTGAGAGACTCTAGTCACCTCATTCCGCTCGTCATTTCCGGGTGAGTCCCGACGGCCCTGCCGCCGACCAAACATGTCAGGTCGGCCAAAATGAACACCGACAGCCCCCCAGACGGACGACGAACCGGGGCACACCGAACAGATTTGAGTCACTGACCTCGCCAGACTGTCCCACGGCCGATAATCAGCCTGATGTGTCCTGGCCCTTAGTGGTTTAAAAATGTTGATTTTGATGGGATCATAGTAGTGCCCCTAGCACTCCCATTCAAAAGGCCAGTTGACCGAAAACGAGAATACGGTGAATCTTAATAGTGGCGTTTCTGTCCTAATTATGCTTTTAAATGAAAGTTTGACTCGGGTATATTCACAAAAAGACCCTAGGTTGCATTTTGGCGAGAGTTAGGCTTTAACAAAGCACTAAACCATCGAGATGCCAGAGAGACATCATGCTAAAGCTAGTTGCTGAGCAGCTAGCATCTAGCCAAATGTACATACTTTTGTATCCTATCTGTAATATAAAGTTTCTAAAAAGAATTATTTGCATTTTAAGAAACCATTTTAAAAAACCATAGGATTTGTACCAATTTTGCGGGTAAAGTACTCTGCCTAAGTGAACTAAAATGAAAACATCACAACCTATTCATGTGGAACACAGTTTGCCAGCCAGCCGACTTCAACCACTCTTTTCCCCTAAAATTCAGTTTGTGTATACTGCCTTATATGATCTGAAATACTACTATATTTGACAGTCTGTGCATACAACATTGCTTTGAAGAAATATTGTGGAATTAACATGTAAATGGGCTGTGTTGCTATTTGAGACCAGGCGAGTAAAAAGCTATTAAAATGAACTCATTAGGAGTCAGAATTTAAATAATGATAAAACAAAACCTAAGTTCTATTCATAATTCATCACATATTATAATGTCTTTATTAATGTGGAATATCAAAGTGGATATTTTAAACCAAAGCACACTTAGTGTATATGTTCTGGCTAAAAAGCCTTCAAAGTACTGTTAACATATCACCAAGCAGCACACATAATGTGTGTGATGTTTTGTAAGAACTCTTATTGTTGTCTCTCTTATTGTTGTGTGCAGACAATAATCACTGGAGAGGAGAGCACGAGTGCCTGCACTCTTTCTTTGAGATTTCTTTACAGAATACTGATGACATTTATTCCATCTAACACTGGTAGGATGCTGTGATAAAAATGTGCCAAACTGTTGTTTGTGTCCTTTCAAGAGATTGTTGTTGTGTTGTTTTTTTTACAGGAAATTTGAAATGTGCCGTAACTTTAGTGGGAGGTGATGGTCATTATTAGACACAGCCAACCTGCATAGTCTTACAAAGTCTGTAAAAGAAAAGTTTAGCACAGTGACACAGTTTAGCTTTGTGTCTGAGTGGGCTTTCACACCTGCCTCCTTTAGTTTGGTTGAATCACACTAGAGTTGGTTTCCCGCCTTGATGCGCTTTCAGGGTTTCTGCAGGTTTCACCAAGTCAAATTTAAGACCTTTGAAGACCATTATCAATTCAATTTAAGACCTATATCGCAACATAAAAAAGGAAAATGAATTGCTTTTTGCATAAAAGCAGTAGACTACAAATATGTTGTTAGTAATTAGAGGTGTGAATCTTCACTGATCTCCCGATTCAATTACAATTATCAGGTCTTCAATTCGATGTCTCGATGCACCACGATGCACCACGATGCTTCAAAATACATTTTTCTATTAAAGCCATATAGGATATTTGACTTGACAAACTTGCATTGTCAAGTGCAATGCCCAAGCTGCAATGTGTAACTTCAGACTGGAATGATGAAGTGTTTGGGTTCATTTGTTTAAGGTAGCTACCACAAAGGTTGACCTATTGTGGATTAATCATATACCACCCAACTTTTAACCAGCAAATCTATTGTGCTGTATTGGAATAACTGACCCCAGACAACTCTTTAACAAAAAAGGTATTGTTTACTGAACAATAACTTAAATGTATAAATAACATTTAGCCGTTAGATTGAATAACAAAACAAAAAAAACATAACACAAATCACACCCTTCAAATATGCCAACTGCAATATTTCTTCAAATGATATTACAAACAACTACCCCTTTACCAGTTTCTCTATCAGTTTCCACTTAAAACACTCCAGTTACACAAAATGATTCCTCCTTACAGCATTTCAATGTAAAACTTACTCAAACCCTCTTAAACCACTGTAAAACACACCTACCCACCCACACACACCCACGCAGGACATTATCTTCAGTGAAGCAAACACACAGAAATCCAATTTACAGTTAGCTGTTAGTCTAGGGTGACCAGACGTCCCGGTTTGACCGGGACAGTCCCGATTTTTAATTGCTTGTCCCGAGTCCCGACAAAAGCCTGTTGGGACGCTAAAATGTCCCGGTTTACACCAGGAGCGGCGTCAGCCGATTTTGCTGTGTCTTCAGCCCCAAATGTTTTGAGTGTAGCCCCAAATGTAAATTTGTCCAGTTTATTTTTCCGAGGCGAATAGAATGGGCAGCTACGTGCGGGGTCCAACCATGCTGTATTTGTTGCCTATCACCTAGCAACCGTCTCTCCGTGAGGAAAGCTGTGAAAGGGGTGAAGTTTTCGGAGGAATCGTAGCCAAATCAGTCTAATACAGTGATGCCATCAACACAAAGTTTAGGAGCGCAATACTAATGATTTAGTTTGAAGTTCCCGTGACGTGACGTTTCCAGTCTACGGTTCAGACTCAACCACACGGAGCTCTGAAGCAGACCTGTGCGTCTCTTAGTGTCCACTCTCTCTGTAAAATGCAGCTCAGCTTCAGGTTTATGGATGCGCTCAGCTGTGGCCATGCTGCGGTAGATGTGTTGCGTTTGTGCTCCGTGTATTCTTTAGTTTCGGGTTTCCACCTCCGACGTAGAGCAGCGTACAGCCACTTCCATAGCTAAACAATTTGTCTCATTCAGAGACCAGAGACCCAAACGGGGCTCTGTGTCTGTCAGAAGGTCTGAGATCTACCGTATCAGCAGAGCAATCACGTAATGCACAGCAGACTATGGTGCAGGTATAGATTATTTTCTGAAATATAGCTTGTGACTTTATTCTTGTAATAGCCTATTATCACTTTATTTTTCTCAAAATATCACGACTCCTCCAAATCACAGAGAACACTACTGTGTTTATATACTTTGAATGTGCACAAAGTTTTGGACAAGAGCAGTAAATCTTGCTCAAACATCTGAAATATTACAGTCCAGGGGTTTATTAATAAATTAAAATGAATGTATCATTGAGGTGAATAATTGTCATATGCACATTAAGGAGGTTACTTAACCAACAAAAGACGCAAAACAGGAGGGAAGAGTAAATGATGCCTATAGGCTACATGTGTGCTGACTCAGATATAATTAAAAAAAGTCCATCCAAAGAAGAATAAATAGTTGAAAGCAATACAGAATGCCTGACAGCCTTACTGCAATATATTCCATTATGTTTTTATATTTGGATTGTAATCTGTTTCTCTTTAAATAAAGATATTTGCAGCATACATTGATTCAGAAAAAGGTAGAAATAGGTGCATAAAAATTCACCAGAATGCAGGAAATTAAGTGTTTAATGCTCAAAATTTTCAATAAATCATTTTAATTACTTTGCTGTTATTGGAATAAATAACACTTCAAAAAATCTTTTTTAGAAAAAATCTCAACATAAATCTCACACTAAACTGAAGAAGGCTGTTACTGCAATTTTGTTAATTTCACAGGAAAAAACACTTATTATTAGACGAGGAGCCTAGGATCAAAATAATGAAGTTACTGTCTGTGTCTGTGTCTGACCTGGGCTGGCACATGTTCATGTTAAAAAGCGTGTGCGTGCACAAACACACTATGGTCACACGCAAAGTGTCCCGGTTTTAGCTCCAGGAAATCTGGTCACCCTATGTTAGTCCCAGAAACACAGCTCAAACACGAAAACCAAGTCACCAGCTACGGCAAAGTCCTCTTCAGCAGGGAAACGCGCTGTTGTCCTCTCCGGTCCAAAATCAGCGTCTTCCAAACCAGAAACTCTTCGCCGTTAGCTCCAACTTTAGCTAGTCCGTTAGCTCCAACTTTAGCCAGGCACACTAGCACAACGTTTGTTCTAAACCACTGCTGTTAGACAGGAAAAGTGCCGTAGTGTAGCTACACCTCTTCAGCTTCGTTATTCCACTTAGATCGTTTCCAAGCTAACTAGCGTCTCTCGATGTTTCTCAGTGTTTTCTTTCCTCTTCTCAAATTGGGATACTCTCCACTTGTGTCGCCGCTCAGCCGTTTTGCATGTGTGTGTCTGTGTTTGTTTGTTTGTGTGTCTGCCTGTCTCCGTATGTCTGTCTGTCTGTCTGTCTGTGTGTGTGTGTGTGTGTGTGTGTGTGTGTCTGAGAAACGGGTTAGGCTACTGAGAATGTTATTTTTCATTTGAATGTTTATGCTGCGGCCGGAAAATTAACGAGCGACGTCATTGCGTTATAATCGATTATGGTGGGCCACTGCATCGATGCAGCAGCGTCCAAGTCCGCATCCCGCGATGCATCGATTATTTGATTAATTTCAACACCTCTATTAGTAACGGACTTAACCCAAGCCATGTATCCCTAAACTTGCACGTCCCTGTAACCTATGGTACAATCTAAAAGACACTCGTGCCAAAAATACGAAAACTGATTGGCTGCAATATAAGTTGCATGTTGGTCTCATTTGTAGTCATAAGACAGCAAATTATATTTGGACTAGCGACAGAACTAAAACACCACAGACTCAAATCAAACAAACATTCTAAGCTTTAGAATGAGTATTTAAGGTAGGGTTACATGGACAGAGGAAAATTAGGACCTGTATGAATTATTTAAGACCTAGAACACAATACTTAAGTGAATTTAAGATTTTTTTAAGGACAAATATTGTGATTTTGAAAGTGTAGACTTTTTCACCCCCCGCGGAAACTGCGGAGACAGACGCCGGCAGAGCAGAGAGAAGTCTCGGTAACCAGAGCAGACGTAGCGACGTCGCTCGCCAAACAATGTCTGATCATTTAAATGAAATGAGCTGGTTTGACCACAGAGATGAAAGAAATATGCACTAGTCCAGAACACACAAGGGGGTGAGCTTCGCTTCAGAACGCGAACCTCCGATGGCGCCATTTTGTTGCTACGAAGCGATCACCTCTTGTTAGCATTACACTGACCGCCATTTTTTTTTTACGTCACTTGACTGCGAATAACTTTACATCTGAAGCGTTTAAAGACTCTATTTGTCCATTGTTTATTTCTAAAGAAACACGACAATGTATAAAAGGCTCCATTACCTTGTACCTCACGTTATAGCTCCGTAGCGGACGTTTTTGTAAAAATAAGCTAACGATTGTGTCATAACCAAGTGACTTACTGTCGCACAGTAGCATGTTAGTTAGCAATAATTAGCCTGTGCTTATGTTATATCCTTACATATACCTACGCTCTCCGTCTCTGTAAGATTGGGAATGATTGAGATTTCTCTTGGCACAGCTACCAGAAGACTTACAACTTTTAGACACGTTGCTCACGTCACATTTACGTTGTCTCTGTCAGTTGGAGGCTGCGCAGTAAAGCAAGAGATCACCGGAAAAGTGCTTCTAATATCCTTCACTGGTCTCCGTCCAGAGCAACGGGGTCTATTGGTCCATTATATACTGTCTATGAGAACACAGGAGCTTCTTCCTGTATTTACTTTCTTGATCCCGCCCCAGACACATCCGACCAATAAGTGGAGGGAGCGTGCTTTATAATGACGCATTTTGGTACGCTTGGATTTTTCTGTGTGTCAAACAAAACCCAACCAAGGGGAAACCGCTCCAAGTTTAAAAACTCATCAACTGATCGGACCAAAGCAAACCATCTATAGGTGTGAAAAAGTCCTGATAGTCTGCTAAAGAACAAATTGTGTGAGGAATTATGGGTAATTAATTCTCATATCATCAAATGATAAATGGGATAATCTGAACTTCAAAGATATTGAGAGATGATTGAGACGTGTTTTCTTCCCCAAAATGAAAAGAAACCTTAAAAAATGAATGAGCAGTGTTACTTGGTCCATGTTCCTGATAGCGAAGCCTCCCTCCCGTGCTGCCAGGTTAAAGATCAAAGAAATCTGGTAATGTTGCTCAGCAGTTCCATTCCCATCAGCCACTGGGAGAAATGTGTGTGTAACGGACAGCAACTTGCTCTGCTGGATCTCCAGTGATGAATTATTCAGACGCTCCGATGTGGTGACGAAACCCACAGTGTCGGAAAACCCGAAACGACTTCATCAGCAAAATGCTTGGGCTCGTTCACGCCCCCTCCTCCTCCCCCTCCGTCTTCATTCTCCACCACTTCTCTCCTCCGCAGTAATTTCATTTTCACCTCGGCTCAGGAGCCCGGGAGTGAGAGTGTTGGTTCTGGGCGGGCCGTCGGAGGAGGCCAACTAGGCTGGGTGTCCCTTTTGTCCTTGCTGGCTGTGGAGCCTTAGACCATCCATCTCTGTCAGAGGCAAGCATCTCAAGAACCCCCTCTCCCTTCCTCCCCCCCTCCACTTACTCCGGAGGCCCTGTCTCGCAGGCACGTCAGTGCTAAATGGAGCTTTTACACAGTATTGACTGGCCCCACAAGTCTCTCCACTGGCCATGCCGGGCAGGAACACATTCTCACTCCCATCGCGTCAAAACGCGACGTTTGTTCAGGTGCCTTTGGCATTTGTTATTGACTTAAAAAAGTATTTAGATGCGCTTCGTTGGCACTCTTGGCGTCACTTTTTGACACTCTCAGGACTCGTGTCTAGCCCATTGGTGTTGTATTTAGACGAGCTTGGTCGGGACTCTTGGCATCACTTTTTGATGCTCTGGGTCGGGACGTACGTTTAACTGACATGCGACACAAGAACAGGACAGTTAGGGTCAGGAAAAGATGGTGGGTGGGGTTACACAGCCCGGTCTCATGGCAGTTTGTGATATGGTCACATTATTGAATCTATTAAGTTGTGGACACGTAAATGTCGTTTTTTTCGTGTGGCGATTATGAATTTTAAAGCAATGTATTTCAATGGGAAGCATATTTCGTGATCACAGAACGATGACAGTAGCGAGTAGTATTGATAAGGCGAAGGTCCGCGCAGGGAGGTTGGTCCTCATTATTCTCTTCCTAACCACAACCGTCCCGCTGTTGTGGCGTTTCATTTCCCCGTTGTTTGGGATTGCGTCCCGCGAGTGGCGGCCCGGCCCGTTGTCCCGTTGTTGTGTGCCCCTGCGCCTGGGGATTGCATCCCACATGTGGCGGCCCGTCCTGTTGTTGTGGCCGGCGTGTGGTGCCTCTTTTCTCCGTTGTTGCGTCCCCTAGAGCAGGTTCGAAAATCGTGACCTGTACACGTTCAGAATTCGTGGCGTTTACACGAAATAAATGTCAAAATCGTGACCTGTACACAAATTAATGAATCAAAATAAGGTGACTATTTCACGACCTGGCGTGAGACCGGGTTGGGTTACAAAATGTACGTTTCAGTAACACGCGGGACAAGAGCGCAACATGAGCCCCGGTCTCCTGGGTGAAAGTCCTTTGACCCATCCACCACCCTAACCTGCCTCTTTATGTAGATTTTGGGTCTTTCCTACTACTCTCTACCGTTGTCTCTCTTAATACTACGTCATCTTACAGCGCGACGGTTGAGCTGCTGCTCTGCCTGGTGCGTTCCATATAGACACTTAAGGGTGATTTTTGCGTCGGTATCTGACGCTGAGAGACAATGACCAAGCGTCCGTATTTTGTAGAATGGGAAGCAGCCGATCACGTTATTTCTCCTGTGCTTTCCAGGCCGATGCTGGGGGAAAACTGGCGATGACTTTACCGCGTGTGAAGCACACACGTTTTGCTGTCACCTTGTGTCTCTGTAAGTCAATTATCAAGGCATTGAACCAGCGTGACAATATCTGTCCACTCCTCAATATTTGTTCAAGAGTGCACATGCTGCTGGCAAATGGATCCATAGCCAGCAAGGACAAAAGACTTACAAGACATTTGAGGAATACTCATTTGGGAAAAACTTATCATTACTGACCTTTATTAACCTCAAGTGCAGAGAGAACCACGCTTATATTAGAAACTGGTGTTTGCTCTTAATTTATTCACTAATTAGTATTAGAGATGCAAAGATCAATCGCTGGTTGTCAACTATTAAATAAATTGCCAACTATTTTGATAATCGATTAATTGGTTTGAGGCTTTTTGAAATAAAAAAAGTTAAAAGTCTCTGATTCCAGCTTGTTAAATTTGAATATGTTCTAGTTTCTTCTCTCCTGTGGGACAGGAAACTGAATATCTTTGAGTTATGGACAAAAAAAACATTTGAGGACGTCATCTTGGACTTTGGGAAACACTGGTCCACATTTTTCACCATTGTGTGACATTTTAGAGACCAAACAACTAATCCATTCATCCAAAAAATAATCAACAGATTAATTGACGATGAAACTAACCTTCAGAGTTGCAGCCCTAATATTTATTTTACCCCTGTTTTGTTTCAATGTTTCACGCTGAAAGTCGCCTACAGCTGAATGGACGTAATCTGCACATATAGAGTTGGTTTGATTATACAATTTTTTTTAAATTAATAAAGTTTTTTGAATTTAGAAAGGGATAAAATATGTTTTCATAAAAAGTTAAAATTGTATTTATTTACACAAGAAATGATATAGAATGCTATGGATAAAAATGTATTTATTGAATGATCTTGAAGATTTGAAATGACCTGAATGATTCATTTTCAGGTACTTTCTATTGTGAACAATGAAAGACATGGAAGACATAATGTGAGGAGCAGTATGTGTTAGACAGGTTTTGGGCTTGTGTTGGCTCATGTATTGTGTATTGTTTTTGTTATGTTGTGACGATAAATGTTATGTACATAACTTTGTTTTGTTATAGCTTTGATGTATGTTTTTGCTGTTCTTTTGATGTACCATGTGTATGAATATTATGGATGGATGTACTCTAGCTTAGGGAATATTCTTATGAAAATAATAGAGACCCCAGGAAGAGTAGCTTCTGTTTAAGACTTAACAAACAAACAGCGATAATACAAATAAAAACATTATGATTGCCTGTTACACCTATTTATCCATTTGTTTTCATTTTAATAATCAGATTCTGTTCCATATTGTCTTTAAAGCACCATGGCTGACTTTCTGCTTTTGAATCTCTCTAAATAAAGTTGAGAAATAATGACTGAAAGAAATGAGTATGGTTACACTTTACTGGAAGGTATCTACATAAGAGTGACATGACACTGTCATGACACATGAACCCTAACCCTAACTTGTCATGACAAAAACCGAATGACACTTACTAAAAGAAGTGTTATGTCATAAATGTTCATGACTTGTTTATAATGTTTATGACACGTTCATGAGAGTGTCATGTCACTCTTATGTAGATACCTTCAAGTAAAGTGTAACCATGAGTATTTGTGTTAAAAGGGAAACTCCGAGCAGCAGATTGGTGACGTGAGAGGGTGAGTATAAAATGACTTTGTTGATGTAATTATTGCTGTGGATATGTACAGTGGTGGAATGTAACTAAGGTACTTGTACTTTACTTGAGTATTTTCTTTTCATGCCACTTTCATGCCACTTTCTACGCTACATTTCAGAGAGAAATATTGGACTTTTTGTTACAGCTTTAGTTACTAGTTACTTTACACATTCAGATGCACACAGAACACATGTAGTTTATAAAATCTGATGTTTGATTCTAAAGTAAACTAGCCAACAATATAACGGCTACAAGTCCAGCAGACATGATTAGACCATTAAACACACAACTAGTTGGATCCTTTACTCTTTCTACAATACTACAAAAAAAACTACATTTTCCTGATGATACTTACACACTTTTACTGAAGAAACATTTTCAGTGCAGGACGTTTACTTGTAACAGAGTAGTTTTTTTACAGAGTGGTATTAGTAATTCTACTGAAGTAAAGGATCTGAATACTTCTTCCACCGCTGGATATGTATTATTGCCATTTCCCCCGTTACTCATCGAAAAGTTCAGGCGACTCTACTTCTATTTCACCTTGATTTGTTGAGGTTGGTTCCATTTAAGTAACATATCATGCTGTAGACAGAACAATACAGAATCAGAGAAATAGACAAAATAATCCTAAATAAAAGTAGGCCTTTTCATAACATTTTTATATAGCACAATTGTGCTTTATAAATAAAGTGGATTGGATTGGACAAAGGCTGGAGCCTGCACTTCCCAAAATGCAACTCAACTGCACCTTTTTAGCTCCACTACTCTAGTTTGTAATGTAGGCTGTGACCCAGATCTCCTCCTCTGCACTACATACTCAATATCTAAACTATCATTCAACATACTTATGTGTAAGTAAACAGTAGTGTGGATCTTTATGGACACACTGAACTGTAATTGTCAACGTCACATCCTGAGAGCCAATGGAAACACGTAACCATGGTAACCCTTGGCAACCCCCCCCACTTCTCTAGCGACTCCCCTTCAAATGCTTAAATTACTGAAAAAGATAGGCAACTAGACCAACAGTTGCAGCTGAGAAAATCACAGATTTTAAACATTTTCGAACATTGTTGTTACTACCGCTTTGCATTGTGGGATACTTATGCCGCCATAGTGTCAAGTGTTTGCATACTGTTATATTTCACCGGAAATAGTATACAGTTCATGTTTCATAAAATATTTCAGACATACTAAAAAATCTCACATACTGTTTTAGCTACTAAATAGCATGTTAGTGTGGGATTTTGGAAGCAACTCAGATTATCTGTTAGGAATTTACATTAACTGAGTAGTACACCTTATGATGAGCGAACTGAATTCCAATCAGTAGCATGCTCCTTTAAGTTCAGCCAGTTTTAACGAGTAATAATTTTATCTTTCTTATTAGTATTAAAAGAAAATTTAATTCTGATAAAACTGGAGATAGATGCCTTTTATCAGTTGACTGTCCTACTCTTGAGATGCTGATGCATTCAATAATTTTTCTATAATCATTAATGAAGTATAACAACAGTAGCTTCCACAAGTTCAATGCAAGCAGCTGTCAGATTCACATCCAGATGTTCCTACTGTGTGTCCTGTTCAGCAGCCATGTCTTATATCTCTACACATCAGTCAGATACACTTTTTAAATGAGTCCATGCAATAATTTAACTGACAAAAAAAGCAGATACAGTAATGTATTACCTTAACACACTCAAGGCTCTGAATCTTGCAGATTTTCGCTGTATGCTAAATAAATGGAAACAATGGCTGCCAGGAAGCAATCTACAGAACTTTAGTATTCCATGGAAGATACGGTCGTCTATAAGATTTGTAGGGATATACATTCCTCTGTGTCCATCTCTGAGCACCACTCCATCTCTCTCCTGTAGCTTTCTCTGTCATGAAAGCTAAAGTCCCCCTATTTCCCAAAGGAAGTGGGAATCAAAACCTGCCATTCATATTCCCAGCAAAGACCTGCATCCATCAATCATCTCACCTAACACTGGCTGAGGCTCAAAAGGAGCTATTCTCTTTCTGGAGTCCCTCTACATGTATTGAAGGGACGCGTCTTAGAACAAAAGGCGAGGAGTGCCAATAAATCCCCCAAGATGGAATGACATTAAGCTGTTAGAAGGAACTGGATCTGGCAACAGGGGAACTTTGAAAAACTTCTGCCTCAACTTACAGATTTATAAATAAAGATATGTTCCTTTCTTAATCAATACTGCGAAAATGTGTAATGGAAGAGGCATACTGCATTGATGTATACATGTTCCTGGAGGGAGCAGTATGGAGGAGAGTCTGAGAAGAAAGATGAAGGTTTTGGAATGTTTTGTGCTCTGACAATGTGACAGCCTCTCATTACTGCAGAGAGGTATCACATGTTTGGAGCTTCAAGTGGAGTCCTGCTGTGCAGCCGTGTTTAAAAAAACAAATGGTGAGTTCACCATCTTTTCACTCTGGAGTTTTCATTTCAGAAATATATCACACCCTGATAATATATGACAGTATTGATGTTGTGAATGATCTCATGCTGTCTAAAGGGCTGGTGGACAGAACACTCATTGCAAGTATACCCTGTTATTCCTCAGCTTAACCCTTGTGTTGTAAAATATTAAATATCAATACAAAATATTAAATTAAATAGAAAATTATCCCTTTTTTAGATGCTTTTTTCAGTTTTTTTCCCCCACTACCACCGGCTTCACCACTAACATCAATTTATTACCACTAGTTTTCCACATTTAATTTCTTTTGAATTCATAATCGATAAACCTTATGTTATAGCTAATAAAAACCTCAATTATAACTAATACCATCAATCTGAAATTATGAATTGTTTTGACAAATAGTTAGACAAATAGAGTGGATAATCGCAGACTGTCAAAGTTTAGTCAGGATACGGTTTAGAAAACCAAATCATTGTTTTTTCAAATGCTATAAAAAAACTGAATACAAATTCTATGAAAGTAGTGATCTGATCATTAATTTTCCCTGCGTAGAGCATTGTATGGAACCATCTGTAGTGATAAGTGGATGTCACCCCCAACCACTAGGTGGCTGTAGTGTTGACATATAGCTACCTGATCAGTATGTAAGTATGCCAGTAGTGCATAGAGGAAGTAATTGAAGTCATGCTACTGAATGTGACACCGTGAATCAATAAATAAGTTTATATTCAACTCAGTCTCGTGAGTAACATTACATGGTACCAGGAGTGGCTTGGGAGTCATGGAAAGTGTGAAGTCACCTGACCCTCTGACTTGGACTGGAAGTGTCAATTGTGAGTGGCGAATTCATGCTGTACCTGCAAGCTTTTGGGCTGGATACCAAATCAGACACACAGAAGTAGCACTGCTCCTTACCGTCTCGGGATCTCAAGCTGCGGAGGTATTCAACACGTTTGTGTTCGCCAGCGCGGGTGATAAGGAAAGGTTGGACAAAGTTGTCGAGAAGTTTGATGGACGCTGTTCACCGAAGAAAAAGGAAACATTCGAACGGTATGTGTTTTGCTCGCACACGCAATTGCGGGCGGAGAGCTTTGATGCTTTTGTCACAGACTTGAAGTTGAAAGCTAGAACGTGCAACTTTGAAGAGCTTCAAGATTCAATGATTCATGATCAAATTGTGGAATTAACGTCTTAACGAATTAACATAGCGGTTGCTACGGGACTCTGAACTTACCTTAGCTGGAGCTATGAAGATATGCCAAGCTAGTGAATTAGCCCTGCAACATGCAAAGACTTTTGGGAATGCTACACAGGATGACAGCGCTGCGGTGGCAGTGGCAATGGTGTCTGGACGAATGGAAAAGCATAAAACATTTAAAACTAAGCAGCAAACATGTAAGACATGTTATTTTGGGGCAATTTGATTGAAAGAAACCCAAATATCTGATGTAGAAACTTTGAAAACGGGTCAAGTTTGACCCAAAGACAACATGAGGGTTAGGGTACAATATGTAATATTTCTGCTTTAAAATGTTGAGTATACCTATGTTATATATAATGTTGAGTTGTGTACTTACACTATCCCAAATGTCAGTGGCGTCATATATCTTTTGACCCCTCTTAATTAGTTTTTAGTTTGTCATATTAACTTTATATTACTAGTGCAGTGTCCATGCATGTTCGGAACGGGCCGATTGCTCAGGTTCCCAGTATTATTATTATTTTTTCACAACTTTATCGTGCAAGTTCTCACAAACAACATGTGACACAAAATGCTTGGTTCCCAGTATTACTTGCACCTTTCCTACTTGCTTTCTCTTTTTCCTCTCGCTTTCTTCACTAACGCACTCGTACGCGACTACCGCTCGCTCACCTTGCTCGACCGCACACGCACCAACGTCACTGACGCAACACACCGCCGTTCTCGCTCTCACCTACTCTGGTAACATGCTGCTTGCAGCGTTGTCGGGTGTCGTGCCCATTTGAAGCGTTCTCGAGAACAACTCATCCGATGGTGAATGGTAAATGGACTGCATTTATATAGTGCCTATTCTACCTTACCGGACACAGCGCTTTACAATTTGCCTATTTATTTGAAGTACTCTTAACCCATTTAATTCAACAGAGCAGCAGATGAGGGGGCAAGTGTCTGAAGTCTCTTTTATATAGACCTTAGTGGTCCCCTAATACTGTATCTGAAGTCTCTTTCCCAAAATTCAGCCTTGGTGCAGAATAACAGCCACTAGAGCCAGTCCCACAATGAACTTTCCTTAGGATGTGCCATTTCTGTGTCTGTAGCTATTGAGGAGGGGGGAGTGTGGCCTTGACCAACTGCCACTTTGCTCATTTGAAAGCCATGATGTCTCTCTCTCATGGGTGGGCTAAATTCTCTGGGCGTGCAAAGCAGAGAAAGGGGAGGTAACCTTGCTCCTTATGACAGGCAGCATGGTGGCTCAGTGGTTAGCACTTCTGCCTCACAGCAAGAAGTTTGTGGGTTTGAACCCAGGTCGTCTCAGGCCTTTCTGTGTGGAGTTTGCATGTTCTCTGTGGGTTTCCGCTAGGTGGTCTGGTTTATTCCCACCATAAGGACCTGCATGCTAGGCAACTAGGACTACAGTTGAAAATTAGCTGACTGGCTAACACTGATGCATTTACAGAAATGTTCATTAATGTGCATTGTCCTAAACACATAAAAAATTAAATAAAATAAAAAATTATCTCATAAGGAGCAAGATTCTAGATCGGCCCATCTGACCTTTTATTCAAAGGCAGAGCAGGATACCCAGGGCTCGGGTTACACTTATCGCCATTTCTAGCCACTGGGGGACCATAGGCAGGCTGGGGGAACTCATATTAATGTTATAAAACCTCATAAAGTAACATTTTAATGCCATGGGACCTTTAAGACACAGTTGTCAGTGTCCTGTCCTGCACCCACGTGGTTTAAATACCAAATGCAACTGCGCCCATCCGTGGCCCATGGGCATGCTGGTCTTCAGATGAATTCTGGGAGTATTGCTATCTTGAGGCAGCGGGAAGTGATCGCACCATTGACCAACAAAAACCTGGTCTAAAGTCAATAACGCAGCCTTTCATTGTTATTTTAACAGAGCATTAGTAAAATGCTCCTAGGCTCGTGCACAGCGTGCGCACACTCTGCTTGTTAAGCCCATGAAAAATATTACGGTGCAAATCCTCCATCATAACAGCAATGCTCCAAGGTCCAAATGCGCCTGGCTTTTAAAGGGAATGGGAGATGATCTCTGATTGTTTTATTGCACGTTACGCCCAAAACACACCTATGATTAATGAAGACACTAAGTACAACCCTTTAGAACCATGAGCCCCGGCGCACGGACCCTTTTTTTCCGCTGTCAAACTAGCAGAAGTGGATTTGGACACGCCCTAAACACACCTGCGCCAGGCGCTTCACACCGTGCGCTTAGATCGTTAAAATAGGGCCCGAGGGCAGTTTATCCCACCCTGCCTGGCTATCACAAATAAAGTTTCTCTGCAAAACCATTTTTGGTGTCATTTGTTGAGTCTGCTTGGCATTCTGGTCTGTGGTCCCCTCTATTCATGGGTTTAAGATTATAAGCCATAAATCTTTCAAAATGGCTCACAAATATGTAGTTTCATAATTTCCTCAAAGATTTCCTAGAACAACTTTATGTTTTAGCAAACAACCTTCATGCTTTTATGGGAAAAGCCCCTCCTTCATATAAACATCGGCTCAAGTTTATTATGTGATTTCTTTCTTTATACTTGCTGATTTATATATAGACTCATGTTTCACTGACAGGCCTCATGGCAGCATCAGGTTGGTGAGTTCAGAATCAGTGCAGCAGGGAAACATCGCTTTGATTTCTTTCTAATGACAAATTCATGGTACATGATGCTAAAAAGGAGCTTGGAGAAAAGCACATGGAATTAAATCACTTCACAAAAACAACTCACTAATTAAAAACAACTAACAATCTCCATGACAACAGCGACCCCACTGAGGAAGGCCACAAGATGTTTTTGTCAAAATAGATAGTCAAGAAATTAAAAAAATCCATGTTCCATCTGAAAGGGAACAGATATTGTGTGTTTTAGCAGGAAAGATGTATTGTTGACCTCGGCATCAGTATGAATGATGAAATAATCTCAACTCTAGCGCCACTTACTAGCTTTTTGGAGCATTTCCACTTGCTAGTAAGTGGACCTTAATTTTAGATAATTTTGTCACACTAATCCCTGTATGAAATGATTTTGTTGCAAATGTTATGTAAAACTGTAATGTGACTGAGATCCTGTTCATAAATCACATGAGGACTAGTTCCATTTGCTGAAGAAGACAGTGTGATATGGTCAAAAGCTCTTGAAGAAAAACTAAAAAGGACCTTACATTAAAGATTATTACCACAGATACAAAGGTCGGAATTATGTCTGTGCTCATATAATGTAAACTTTTACTTTAGGTTTAGGTGATTTATGAATGGAGAATAACAGACTATATAAAGAAATGAATTGAGTTAAGTTGTGGTGAACAGATTGTTGATGAATGATATGTTAAGCCTGTGTTTTTGAGTTTGGACTCCAAAGTGCAGAGACGAGAGGCAGAGAAGGTTTCAAGGGTGTTTGTTTGACAAAAAAACAAAAAGTCACTAAGAAACTGAGGCAGATGGTGGCAGTCGAGGGCAGATGAAGAAAGTGGACTGAGCTGAAGAATCACTGGAGCCAGACAATACTGGTATACACTGGAGACAATGGAGAAAACGGAGGTATGTCCATGAGTCAAAAAAGCATATCCAAAAATCTTTGAAACTTGAACTTTGTAACTAACTAGAAAAGCTAGAGCACAAGGAAACTTTGGAAAAGAAGAGCCAGTTCACTATTCTACTTGAGACGAGATAATCAGGCACAGGAATGGAGTCTTGACCCGGCTTTTATGTGTGAGGCGGTAAACGAGATGAATTCCATGTGTGCCTATTTAGAGAGACCAGAGGCCTGTACGACGAAGCAAGATCAACATGTCCTGGATTTATTTCCAATTCCCGGCTTCACCTAACCTAACAACCACGGCCTGGCATAAGCTGTGTCACGACGCTGGTTATCAACTAGTTCAGACAACCCAGGGTTTCCCAATCTAGCGACATGGCTGTTCACATAAAAGAGGCGGGGTTTACACAGCATGACCAATCACAGACATCTACCAGAGCTGCATATTTTACATAAGAAGAGCAAACGATAATTCTACATAAATATGAAGAACACAGACACAGTTTTACAGGGAAAACACAATACAGTCGCTGCTTCCTAAAAAAATAGCCGACGCTGTAAATATGTAAATCACAACGCTTATCAATATCACTTCCCCATCAGTCAGACACAAGATCAGACCATAATTACACTTGTGCTTTTCATAAACTGTCGTTGCTTTAGCCTATTATATAATCACTTGCAACCCTAAAAAATATAAAAACATAATTCAAACCGATGTGTGGAATTGGCAACACAAGGCTCAAGAAGGTGACAAATAGCCTTTGGCTACGTAATTCCCTCCCCTAAAAATCTATATCTTTCATAAAAATACCAATCAGGGAATGTTAACGTGGTTGTCGGTCTCTCAATGTTTTAACTGTTCTGAGCGCACCTCTCTCTCTCTCTCTCTCTCTCTCTCTCTCTCTCTCTCTCTCTCTCTCTCTCTCTCCGCTCACCGAGCTCCAGCAGATCTTCTATAAGAACGGTGACGCTGTTATCAATCGAGTATTGATTGGTCAGTAGGCGGGGCTTTTAAACCGGTTGATCTCTGATCTCCAATTTAACCTGCTCCCGACCAGGTTAGGTGTTCAGCATAAGTTACCATGGCGATTTAACCCGGTAACAAGTGACCCACCGTCGTGATACACAAAACCCTGGGTTGAACCTGAAGTTACCTCTGTTACCCCAAATCTTGCTTCGTCGTACAGGCCTCAAGTCAGCCAGCCACGCCCTCAGCTGCACCAACACTGCCAGAGAGAGAAACAGAAACCACCAAACACACACCACCATGACATAACAGGGAAACACATACAAAACACATACACATCCAATCTTCATCCTCCAAAAAAGAGCTATACGGATTATACATAAAACTTCAACTAATCCATTATTTATTAAACAAAAAACACTAACATTTCGAGATTTGATTGACTACAAAACGATGCAAATTATGTTCAGAACAAATAATCACCAATTGCCTAGTACTATCCAGGGGCTGTTTTAACTGAGAGAAAACACACATTGAGAGGAATCTGTTTATTCAAAAAAACACCAATTAGAACAAATATGAAACGTCACTGCATTACAACGAGGGGGTCAGTCTGTGGAACAACTGTAATAATGAGCTACAAAAATCTAACAATTTATCCACACTTAAAAAACTCTTACATATAGATACAAAATATTGAAAGGTTATGTCCTGGACGAGTGTGCGGTTATTTCTTGTTTGTGGACAGCTTAATGGTTTTTTGGTTCATCTGTCCAGAATATTCTGTTCTTGTTTTTGCCTAAAAGAGTTGATTTGTTCAAGCCGACTGAGTTAAACATGGACTCTGATGGATGCAAATTGAATTTCCATTATCAATAATGAAAATTGAGAGTGGGTAGGAGAACGTTTTCAACTTCTTCTTACCCCTTTTTAACATAAGCACCGGAAGGAGCCACGGTGCCTCTGCTAAATAGTCTCAGGAAGGAACTGGTTTTGGTGGAACATGTGTACGTTCAAAAGTAGTTTTAGTCGTGCAACAGAGAACTCAGATTGGACAGATAGTCTAGCTAGTTGTCTGGATTTACCCTGCAGAGATCTGAGGAGCAGTTAACCATAGTCCTCACAAATCCACCGGAGGTTAGAACACCAACACAAAGGAAGAGGAAGGGGACGGACATCCGGACGAAATGAGGGACATCTGGCGGCACCTGAACAATCCTGTAAATGAATTGTCGTCAATGTAGACCACTGACTGATCACTGACCTTTGTCAGTGAACAGCCAGGTCTCATGGCAGTTTGTGTAAATGTGACGTTATTTGAATCTATTGATACGTGTTCACGGAGACGTGGTGGACAACACGAAAATGTGATGTATTTCAATGGGAAGCATATTTTGTGGCCACAGCACGACAATGGTAGGGAGTAATATAAAAAGCCGAAAATCCGCATAGGGAGGTTGGTCGGAGTGGTGGATGGGTCAAACAACACAGGACTTTCACCCGGGCGAGCGGGGATCGTGTCCCACGTGTGGAGCTTTGTTTCCCGGGGATGGCGTCCCTGCGTATGGCGTTTTGTCCCGCGTGTTACTGTGGCGCGTCTCCCGGCGTTTAAGGCGCCCTTTCCCCGTAAGGTTTTTCCTAAACCCAAACCTCCGCCATCCCGTTATTGTGGCGTGTCCCCAGCGGGCCGCCTCGCGGGCGCCTCCCGGCTTATGGAGCGTCCTTTTCAGCCGCCTCCCGGCGTCCTTTCCCCGAGAAAATAACGTGACATTTACACGTAAAAAATGAGAAAAACGTCTCTGTGAACACGTATCAATAGATTAAGAATAACGTGGACATTTACACAAACTGCCGTGAGACCGGGTTGAACACAAACAATGCTCCGAATGAGAAAGGAGGCACTTGCTTTGTTAGTGAAGAGCGTGTTGGCCATGAGATGAAATAAATGCAACTGAGGATATTCAGCATCTCAGCATGGAGGACAACGAAGCAGAGCACCAAGGCCAGCGGCCTCCTTCAGCTCACCTCGAGAGACGCAGAGAGCTGTCAGTGTCAGCTGTTAGTGAATGGTGTCCTTTGCCTCTGCCGTAGCTATTTTATGACCACGCTGACAGTTTGACTGCTTCTCCCATCCCCTCCTGTATCCAGACCCCCCTCCGCCCCCACCCGGTGCTGTCGGAGAGGATGCCAGGATGCCTGACGCTCTGAGCAGCACTACAGAGGCCTCTCTTGGCAATGACCTCCGTCTCATGCACTCACTAAAAAACACAGCTTTTCATTATGCTCTCTGTAGCCACAAAGCTTGTTAGCACCACATGGCTAACAACGCGGTGACAAAACACCCTGATCACATTCAATACCCCGAGAGATAGCGAGTGAACCTTGCTTTTTTCGCTTTGATGGCCATCCTAATTAGTGCTTATTTGAGCGAGAATGGGGCGGTTGCTGGAGAAATCGGCCCACAAACTGCTGAAGCAAACTTAATTAGATGCTTGTTTTTCAAAGAGACGTGTGATCCTTTTTTGTGAATCTTACTAAAAGTGTAATAAAAAAACACTGAACTGTTAACACTGAAAAGCAGTCATGCATTTTTACTAATTAGTAGTTGTGATAAGTTGTACTTTTACTCATTTAGACTCTAGTTTATCATTATGTTTCCTATTCTAACTAGTTAAAGGGTCAGAGTTAGGTTTTGTTTAAACGCAGTGTCAGAGATGGGTACAGGTACAAGGGTTAGGGTTAGGGTTTTGAGATATCTCTCTGAGATTTCTATCTCAACCCCAAAACAATGGGAGGTGAATACAAATTAATTTGTGGTGCTCATATTATTTAAAAAAATAAATATAACTTTGCAGCAACATATCTCTCCAGAGATAATGTCCCATTTGATGATGAATTAATCTTTGGGCTTCAGTTACGTTATAAAAGAAATTACGCAACAAATCAACTCCTCAGTGTTTGGCAGAGCATTAAAATAATCTCAGATTATTACACTTGTAAATACCCTGCTGTGTTCAAGAAAAAACAAAATGCATCACATTTCATGCAGACTTTCAGTAGTCCATAGTGTCTGAACTACCATTTTACCGAACCAGTCAGCGTCCGGTGAGGAGCTACTAGCAGCTACGGCATGGTTTAGGTGTGTGTGAGGGCCGTGACTGTTTGTCGTGATAGACAGATCCAATCATCTACCAGTTATTTTTTTGAAGGTGCCTGTCCTTTTCCAAACAGTTTCCAGTGATAGCATGAAACCATCGCACTCATGTGGTTATGATAGAGGTAAGTGAGAAAATATGTGATTTTGTATTTTGGGTCAAACAACCCTTTAAAATATTATGGAGTGGCATTTGATTAAAACCTCACTATTGCTTATTTTGGAGGCATACTCCTTCCTGTTTTGCCATACTAAACATTTCATGCTGATCCAGAAAATAACTATGCCAGATCAATGTCCTTTTATAACTATCTGCACACAGTAGATACTGTAATTAATCAGGCCTGGTGGCAAACTGGCCATCTGGAGTAGTAGGAGTTTTCCCGGTGGGCCGGTGGACCTGTGGGCCAGTGACGAGTCCAGCAACACCAATGAGATCAAAACACTTCCATGCTGTTTGCAGTGGGCTGGCCAGCCGGCTTCAAAGAGATATGCGTGTGTGGGGGTCAGAAGTTTATTACATCTCACGAGTCTTTCTTTACTTCATATGCAGGCAGATTTATCATTAACAGGCAGATAATGGCTGTGTTGTGCATTCACTGCAGGCGAACTGACCTAACAAATAAGCATGGAAATGCACTGTAGTGAGGTTGATGAACTAACTGAAGACCAGCGCCAAGGCAGAAGAGACCAAGGGCCCTATTTTAACGATCTGAAACGTGAGTATCAAACGTGAAACGCAAGTAGCTTTGTGGGCGGATCTCGGGCGCTCTTGCTATTATAATGACTCTTGCGCCCAACACAAATCTAAAATGGGTTGGTCTGCATTAATTGCTTGGATTACTCATTGGGCTTTGGTTTGATTGTGGAGTTAGAGAGAGGTGACATTTGCAGGCACAGAGCATGGCCATGTCAACAACAGATGGAAAAGAACAGAATCACATTGGATTCATCAGACACAAAATAATTTTGAATTCACATATAATTCACTTGTAATCAAGTGTATCAAAAATCTGAGTTCTGAGTACAAAGAAGCTTTATCGGCCAACAATTTCAGCTTATAAACGTAATGGTTTTAAAAAGGGCCTTCAGTATTTTGATCAACACGTTTTTGATAAATAGGATGTGTCAGATTTTGTGGTTTAGCGTAGATTAGATCAACGTTTAGGTAAATATAAATATTTAAATATCATCTTATACAGGTACTATATGAGCGGGCCCAAAAACAGATGATCGGGACATCCTTGATAGGCACTGATATCAATACCCAGCCCTGGTTCTTCATCATTTTTGTTGACCTAAAAGTAGTTACATTTTAAATCAAACTCTAGAAAAAGCTAGGATAGATGGACCTTTTTTTTAACATGTATTATCCCCCATTTCTGCATGTGTTACACATGGCTGCCAGCTCTCACGCATTGACAAAGGTGCATTGAAGTACCATGGACCCCTGGGCTAGGACTTTTTCAAAGGCCTCTCCCAAGCACCATCACGACTCAACTATACGCCCAACCGGCGCAACGTCATAGAATGTCTGAACAGATTCACACCCCCTTTTAGGGGAAAACAATCCCGCGTTCCCCATAGACGACAACAGCTATTAATGTATCGTGAATGCTCAGGCAAGGTAACAATATAAACATTAGACATGTGTATGAAACAAATCATCTGTTTAACAAGAAAAACCATACACACACATTTGTCAAAATTATGATTCAAACACGTCAAATTGCATTGACTTCTGTCCGTTTTCTATCCCCCAAAAGGGGGCGTGGCCTTGAGTTTTAGCGAAGTACCCGTATGTGCCGGTTGTGCGTATTTCCCTTTCCAACCTGCACAAACACCAGCCACACTCAGTAGGGAATTTGTTCATTTTTACCAGGGGGGGCCGACCCCCATACCCCCCACGAATGATATGCGACATACTGGTTTTAAACTGAAGAATGAAGAGTCTGTCCATCGCAGGTTAACAAAGGGAACACATTTTGGTCATTGTGCTAACCCCTCACCCCCCTTCAAATCGCCTACTGGCCACACTAAACTTTTGCGCTGTTCTGTCTGTCTATCTTAATTTGCAAATAATAATGCATCAATAATCACCCATAACTGCAGTTTAATTTTACGGCTGTTAAAGTTTTAAGTGATCACATTTATCCGTAGAGCTGTGTGAAATGTTGTCAATGTGTCCATCTCCAACACGCCCGCTGACGACGTGCAGAAGAAACTGTGTAGAATACTCTTACTCTGCTTGTACAAAGTATATCCAGCGGATCTGCCATGCATAACTGTGGCTTGACAGTGACATCATCTTTCCAGCTAGAGACTGCAGATGGAACAGAAAGCTGCTGCCTGCAGGTGGCTGTAAAGTGAGTCACCAGTTTAGAGAAAATGCCTCCAGTATAGTATTACTTACTGTCTAGCTGCATTAATGCCAGAACAGCTGGTTAAAAAATCTGCATTGTCATGTGGTAGAAGAAAGACATTGGCGCTATCATAATCAACTAAATTACACATTCATGCTTGCCAAATGATGTTACTGTTCATGCAGCTATGTGCCATCTCAGGAATCCATTTCATCAAATGGAAATTGTCAAAAAGAAATTATGGAAAATCATCACAAAACACCAAACAGAATTCAGCGAGTTAGCATACAGACACATTCAACTGATAAAAAAGAAACTTTGCTGATTGACTAAATTCTCCAGATACCCTTTAGCAGGATGCAACATTTAAGGATGTTTTCACTCTTGGCCGGTTTAAACTTTTTAAGTAAACTTAAGGTGATTAATCGGCATCATTAAGGCTATGGTGTCTGGAGGTGGGCAAGTATGCATACTTATTCATCATTGACCATGATTATTGGCTTGGCTTTTTTGGCTTTTTGTTATAAATGCTTTAAACTGTGTATTTGGCTACTGAACTTTTTGAACAACATTCCTGGGATGACTCCGACCCCTGCAGTGGGTATGTCACAGAGGGCCAACTCATGAATTGCACACTGACCCGATACTGGATCTCACTGCAAACTATTCAAAAGTTGGCAGCCCCGGTTACATTCTGTAAAAGCTTCAGAAAACCATTGCTTTCTAATGTTGAAACATTGTATTTGGTGCGTATATTCAGGAGATTATAGCAGACACATGTCACTTTTTAGTCTTTTTTTTCTACAAAACTGAAATGTTATCTTTCTGTGCAAAGACAGATCGATAATCCTTTGTGTTGTTTTGGCATCAACAGCAAACATCTAGAGATTGGTAGAAAAAGGACTGGACATTTAGAGCTCCACTTCCAAACTGTAGGATCTTTGTAGTGCAGTTCTGCAAGAGCCGGCTGACTGATATGAATAAATAATGATCCTGCTGGTGCCAACAGCAGGCACTGCTTAATTTGAAGGGGTTTCTAACCCCCCTGTTTAAAGCGGTTTAGTAGGTTTTTTATGATATCACGGATGAAAATATGAAAGTGGCAGATGAGTCTACTTGCATTTTCCTGTCTTGAATTATATGTAGCACAGGAGCAGAAAGCACCGCTTGTATTCTGTCTGTCTGCTCCAACTCGCCTCTTTCCTTTTTTCTCTCCCTGTGCTCCCTATCTGAATTACAATTTTTTCCCCCTTGGAACATTCCTCTGGTACAGAAATGAAGACATCTTGAGCTCAACTTCAAACACCCTCCTCAGTAAACAGCCACTATGAAGAAAGTGTTTCATCTGTGCCTCTGGGATATTATTAAGCCTCTCTGGTAGCTCCGAGTGCAGAGGAGTACAGGATAACAGCTAGCTCCTGTCTTTCCACCTTCCGTCCCAATGACAATCCGCCAACTTGCTTTTGGACAACCACACTATCTGAGCGCGTGCTGTGACGAAACATGCTGAGAGAAAGACATGTCCTAAAAAACGTTACCACAAAATTAAGAGAGAGGTTCCAGTGTTTTTCTTCATCTACCTTAATAATTACCCCATGATGGTGTGTCGGGACTGCACAGATTTTGGGATCACCTGGGCAAGTTGGTGGCTCTGACCTCTCTCTCACCCTGTTGGTTAATATGAGCAACACAAGCCGTGACAGCCATTCCAATCATCACAAGAGCTCTATTCATGATTAACTGCTGCTGCTCTGCTTCCTCACTCAGGTTCAGCAGCGCTTTCCCAGTCCTGATGAAGTAATGCAGGAGAGATGTTGAATTTGAATGATGTCGACACCTCTAATAAGATGAAGAAATGTTTTCATCTGCATATTATGTATGTAAGGGTATTGAGTGTATGTAAGTATGTGTATGTTGTGCTTTTATTTAGTTAATTCATTACCTGTTTTGCTTGTTTCCCTGTCATTTGTTCACCGTTTCCTGTTTTGCAGTTAATTCTCCGTTTTTTTTTTCACAGTACCATTCTTTTCCTTTCCTGCGTTCATCCTTGCATTGCTCCATTTGCAGTTTGGTTCCTGGTGTTTTGGTTATTCCTAGTCTTCTGGTTTTTAAGTGTTTGGGATTTTTGTTTGGATACTTATATTGCCAGTTTCACTCAGTTCAGTGAACAATATGCCCAAAAAAATACCCAAAACAGTGGCATGACAAGATGGAAATATAGACTAGAAAAGATATTTAAACTTGCTCTGCCCTTCCGTCCATCACACTGACTCAATGCCGAGTTGCCAGTTTGGGCGGTCTGTCCAGCTGCGGTCTGTCTGAATGCCAAATGTGCTCTCGGATGGTTAGATACATGAATTGCATATTGTATGTTCAGGGATGACAGATTGATAAGAAGACAGTCTATTTATGACTAGATGGAACTTTTTTTTTTTTAAACCATGTGTTTATTGAAATTTTTACATTTTACGGACAAAAACAGTACAAGGCACATAACATAAAACTGAAAAAAAAAAGAAAAGACAAGGATCAAATGTAGTAGCTGTAGTATCCACAGTCACAAGTCCGTACATCCATAGGAGTATGCTTACATGAAAAAGATACTGTCATTTATCTCAACACTGTACAGTACAGATGGCACATCACAGGCATTAAGAGAAAGTTATATTTAAAAAAATATATATATATAAAAACAAAAAATAAATAAATAAAAAACACGTTTGGTCCAGCTAGTTATCACTCCAACCATCCACATCCATACTGTTATTCTCAAGAAAATTGAAGAAGACGCTCCAGATTTTCCAAAACTTAGCTTATTATTTATATTAACTAAGCTTATTTTTTGTTGTATAATTTATCTTTTCTAGAGCTAAGTAAAAAGTCATTCCCCTCAACCATTGTGATGTGCCACAAGGCGTGTCTGATTTCCAAGAGCAAGCAATGCATCGTTTGGCTTCTAAAAAACAAATATTCAGAAGAGATCTAACTTTGTTAGAGGTTGTAAAGCTGTCTGGGTAGAGATTTAGTAAGCATAATTTAGGGCAAAGGGGCATCTCCTCACCAGTGATCTGGCTTGCCAGGTCCAACACCTTCCTCCAGAATGAGAGTATCTGTGGACACTCCCACATACAATGAACAAACAATAAAGTTCCTTTTTGGTCATTACATTTGAGGCAGGTATCTGGTATGTTAGGATTAAAGCGATTCAACTTAGCTGGGGTTATGTATAGTCTACTTATCCACTTATATTGCAATAGTTTGGAGTTAGTATTTATGGATGTGTTCTAACTAAAGAACATGCTTTTGACCATTCCTCATCTGTAATATTCTCCTGCAGGTCTGTTCTCCACGCATGTAGTAAGTTTTGTGATGACTCTTTAGACTTACAAACAAATTGTACAGTAATGAGACCTGTCCCCAAGAGTGTAAGAACTTTAGAGTGTAATCTTCCAGAGTGGATCGGGGAGGGAGTTTCAAACTATTGCACTGTTTGGACAGGATGAAACTTCTAAGTTGCAGATATTTAAAAAAGATTTTGGAAGGAATCCCATATCTCAATTTAAGTTCTTCAAATGACATGAGGGTTGCACTCTCGTTATAGAGGTCAGCTACCTTAGCCAAGCCTTGAGATGCCCAGATTTTAAAGCCTGCGTCTGCTCTACCAGGTCGGAAGTCGTCATTACCAAAAATTGGGGAGAATTTAGATAATTTAGGAGTTTCTTCCAGGTGTGCCGGACAATTATGCCAAACCAATAAAGTATTTTTGAGAAAAGGATTTGCAGTCTTTTTAATTAGTTTCTGCCTGTTAGCAGAGTATATATAAAGCTTTATAGGGATGTTCATTAAATGTGATTCTACTGAAACCCAAGCTGGAGGGTGGTTCCTCTCAAAATAAAACATCCCTGCTCTGATTTGAGCTGCCCAGTAGTACCACTCAAGATTCGGTAGTTGTAATCCACCTCTATCATACGGTAGATACAACAGGGAGAGTCTGAGCCTGGGGTGCTTGTTGTTCCATAAAAAATTGGAAAAAAGCTTTTTAAGTGTATGAAAGAGTGGAGGTGGGGGAACAAGTGGGATGGATTGGAAAAGATAAATAAATTTAGGCAAAATTGACATTTTTAAGATATTTATTTGCCCAATCATAGTAATTGGTAAATTTGTCCACCTATTTATAAGTTGTGTAATCTTATCTAACAATGAATCATAGTTATTTTTTATTACTTTGTTAATAGTAGGGGGTATCTTGAAACCTAAGTAGGTGAAACCCTTGAGTGAGACCATAAAAGGAGTATGAATTGGAGGATTTAGTCTCTCCTTTTCATCCATAAATAATATTTCAGATTTGGAGTAGTTTATTTTATATCCTGCAAAGGTGACTAGATGGAACTTTTAATATACTTTGTAAAAGTGGCTCTCCTATTGACTTTGTTCTATCAGAGAGGCTCTCATGAAATAAATAGTGAAGACCACTGATATAAAGAAAAGGTCTTTTCGCTCTCCTTTTTGATCCAAAGTGCTCAGATATTGCAGCAGTGTAAGGGCCACCCTTTTCTTATTTTTTTTCCCTGCAGTTCCCGGCACACTGAATCAGTATATTCTCTGTGATGAGACAAACAGCTCATCTATAAATGATTCAAAGCGTGATGTGACACCTAAGTGGGTTGATGTATCTTTTAGTACCTCAGTGTTTTGTACTGAAACCATTATGGCAGCATTTGGGTGAATGAATGGAAAAGAAAAAGAGAATGCTTAGGATATTTATTGCTGCAGATATTTATTTTCACACTGTCTGCCTGTAAATTAGGACTTGAAAAGCAATTCAAAGAAATGCTTTATAATAGATGGTGAAAATGGAAGATGCACAGAATGTGACCAATGTGATTTGGAGACTAAGCAACACATACAGTATGGGCCTACATGACACATTATTTATCCAGGAACAAAGACCATAAATCCTAGTTGTTCCAGTGAAAAGACTCCCTGCTGCACTGCCTTATGCACTGTACAATACCTGCTCTGGCCATCTTCATTAAGAGTGGATCATAATTATTAGCTGTGATATTGATACCTGTGCTGCTGTCAACCAGCTCTCAGTGTTGATGTATCAGAGCAAACCGTTCTCACTCCCAACTTGTAAAATACTGACGCTTGGTCAGTGTCTCTTAGTGTCAGATACAGACGCAAAAATCCCCCTTTAGTGTCTGTATGGAGCACACCGGGCAGAGCAGCAGCTCGACCACGGCGCTGTAAGATGACGTAGTATTAAGAGAGACAATGGTAGAGAGTAGTATGAAAGACCGAGGTTGGTTGGGGTGGTGGATGGGTCAAACAACACAGTACTTTTAACCCAGGAGACCGGGGTTCATGTTCCGCATGTCACTGAAATGTAAATTTTGAAATCCCACCCACCATCTTTTCCTAAACCTAACTGTCCTGTTCTTGTGCCGACCCAGATCGTAAAAAAGTGACGCAAAGAGTCCTGACCAAGCGCCTCTAAATATGAAACCAAAGGAGACTCTGTGTAAGTAACAAACGCCAAAGGCACCTGACCAAGCATCGCTTTTTGACACAATTGGGAGTGAAAATGTGTTGATCAGAGAGTGCCTGCTCTGCTCAGCTTAAAGGTGCTGTAGGTAGGATTGTGAAGATCCAGGACTTAGCCAAAAATGTTCTGCTAAAGCCCAAAACGGTCTCCTAAGCCCCTCCCCCACAAGGGAGAATTAATGCATGTGCATGAGCAGTGATTGACATGCAGTTAGACCCTGATTGGTGCATCTTAACAGGGAGCTGTGGATTTTTGCAAATCACACTCCAGGCTGTAGCCGGAGTGGAGCCAGAGGAGCTGGATTTTTTTTATTTTTTATTACCTGCTTCATGTAGTTCTACTGGAACATAGGGGCAGTTTCAGCAAATATGAAAGTTTTATAAGGCTTACCTACTGCACCTTTAACAACCACACCATTGATTGTAGCTGCTTGCAATTCATTAAATTAATGATTGGGAACAGGGGACAGAGAGCGGGAGGCATGGTGTATTTTGGTAAGAGGGCCCTAACTAAGACACACACGGTGCATAATGTATTCCCTTTAACACATCTGTGAATGTGGTCATGTTTGCGGTGCAACAGATGTCTCTTCAGTCCTCCTGTCAGTGGAAGATCTTCATTAAGAGTTTAAAGGCGGACCCCTCTGGCAAAGCACAAACAGCCAGCAGCAGTAACGGAGGCACTCTAACAGTGTGGGTAAAACAAGATAAGCCCTCGTTCTCTACCATCATATTAGCATATCCTCTATTATTCATGCATTCCCTGGTTCAGAAATTACCCCTTTTAAATTGTTTTAGGGAAGGGATGTGTCCTTTGCAGGTACGAGAACTCGTTGAATAAAATATTTTCCTAGTTCCAGAGGAAACACTGGATTGTTTCATATTCTGCGGTATTTATAGGAAAAATTGATTAAAAAGTAAGGATTATATTCAAAAAAACAAATCTGTTATGTACTGATATGTAAAGTGCCCGTTTTCAATTGCCGCGATGCTGAAGGAAATCCTGTCTATACAGAGAAAGCCTAGGAATTCATAGAACAGGGTTCCCTATAGCAGTGTGGCCCAGGGTCCCCCAGGGGTCTGTGTTACTCTGCCAGGGGGTCTGTGAAACGTTTTCAGATTCATTCATTGAAATTATCATGACGTTTGATTTAGTTTTACAAAAGGCTTCATTGTTCAACGCATTTAAATTTTCCAAATGTATAAAAGTTCATAGATTACGTCTAATCTAATGCCTAGAATACACTAGAAGACTTTGAACAGACTTTAAACACAATCATCGCACATCTAACGTTAAAGACTAGATTTTCTAGATTTGCTTTGAAAGATTTTACCAAGCTAGCTAGCTACCGCTAGCGTTAGCTGGTAACTTAAGGGAAAGTGCATGGCCTACTTCCTGATGCACATGGAAACTATCCAATGTGCACTGGATTTCTTTACAGAGTTTACTAGTGTGTTTTGTACTGTCAGGACGATGGGAATGTCTGCTGCCATTGTTTAGAAGCATAATATTGTTTTGCCAGTATCTACCAGAAAGAGTTCCTTGCATATCAGATAATAACACATACAATACACCAATTCATATAGTGCTTTTCTAGGTACTCAACGTTGCTTTACAGAACAAAATAAATAAAAAAAAAATAATTATATAGTAATATACAATGCTATATGCAAGAAGAGTTATGTTAGAAGAGAGTAAATTAAAAAGATTTAACTGGAATGTAAGACACATTAAAACTTGATGATCATACATAACAAGCAGTATGCGGCATGTGAGGATGGATATTTTTCTTCTAAGGTCTGTGCCAGAAAGCTGTCCCCCCAACCAGTGTTACCTCATTCCTCCTTTAGTACTCTTTGGCCGTGTCAGACCACCACTAATTTGTCTGCTCAATTAGTCAGCACCATCCTCGCTTTGATGGCTGGGGCTCTGCCAAGCCTAATAATATAGGCTTCATTTTGAGGCTTATGTCAAAGAGCTTGTCAGTTTTTTTGGACTTTGCTCTGGGAACAATTTCATCATGCTTTCAAGGAGGACTGCAAATATCCAACTATTACTTGACTAATATAAAGATGAAAGGACAAGAATACACCAATGCATTGATATCTTCGTAGGTGACTGCAGATTATGCGTCATGTAGTGTTGCTGTACTGGTTGAACTTTATTTGCATCTGTGTTACATCTAGGTCACACTGAATAAGAGCTTCGGCTAAATGCACAGACTTGGAATTTAAATAGCTCTCCCTCCTACAGACAGATTATGGCTCACAGTTTTGTAACAGGGTTTAAGAGGTCTGTTAGACTTTTCCTCTGATATAAGAGCACACTTAAGCAATGTTACACAAGAGGGTAGGGCTGGGCAATATGGAGAAAAGCAAATATCACAATATGTTTTATTAAATACATGGAGTCGATTTTGCAGCAATATAGTAGGGTTGACTATTGGCGCTAGTACACCTGGTAAGAAAACTACATCACTTTGTAACTACTCTAACGCAGCCTTTAAAACCAGGAAAAGACAACACTTGTGTCATATCACAATATTACGAGATCCAAAATTTAAGAGGATATCTAGCCCCATATATCAATGTTGATATAATATCCATATATTGCCCAGCCCTACAAGAGGGTGTGCTTTAACACCATTATTTACACGTCAGTGATGCGGCCAGGACCGAGGCGCTTGCACAGAGGTCCGTAAGAGTCACTGAAGTACACTGAATAATGACGTTAAAGCTCACCGTCTCTTATAAGATTGCGATTATAAAGGTTACCCGAAAACTTAAAGATCCAACTGTATTCATATTGTGGGGCAATGTGCTGCAAGACATCCAGTCTGCCAGAAATCCAAAAGAAGAAGGACTTCCGTTTGTCTGGACTGACAGACAGTCCATCCAATCAGCGACGAGGAATCATTTTACAATACGTATCTACATTTTCCGGTTTAGTCTCACCAAATATGGAGCTTGTTCTTTACTTCCCTGTTTTGTTTTGTAACAAAGGAAAAATCGTCTGAATGTATTTAAGCCCGGTTGGGTTTGTTGTTTGCGATACGCTTGCTGAAGGTCCGGAGGAACCAAAACATTAGTTTTCTGTAAATTAAGGGTGACGCTATAGCAAGAGCAGTGCGGATTTTTTTTTTTACTTTGTTCCAAGTTGATTTTCCAATGCACCTGCACAGAAGAACTTTTGGATGTGCAAGTTGTTTCTTCAAAAGAGTTTCCTGTTGCGTTTTATGAAATGTGTTTTGTCATTTAGGGCCACCATACTGTTGTGCCATGGACTCAAACAGAGAATGTCTAATAAGGGGAGAACTTCCACTCTCGGGAAAATTCCGGGTTGGTACAATGGGGCTAATAGGGAGTGAGATAGGGAGTGAACAGGCTCTCAATAGACAGGCTCTGGACTCAAAGCTTCTCCGATGAGAGAGAGCAGCTGTGTGTCTAACGACAACACAGACATTTCATACAACAGACGTTTATAATGCAGACTTGATGATGCGCATTCCAACTGCGGTGGACCTGTTCAGAGACTCCAGTCCATACTAGTCATAACAGAACCTGCATTAACGTGTTAAAACAGCCGATGATAAAGTGTGAACTTTGACAGCCCTACTAAACTAGTTTTGCTTGTAATGAGAATTAACGATTAAAAGGTATTAAAAGACACAATTTTGATTTGAAAATAAGTGCAAACTGTATTTAGACCATTATGTTTTGTTTAAATTATCCAACAAATGCAGTAAAATAGGTGCTCTTGTTTTATTGGGATATTTTGTAAGGTATCGGAGCTTAGCGCCGCCAAAGAAGATTGTGATTGGTTTAAAGAAATGCCAATAAACTAGAGCACGTTTTTTTCCCATCCCGGACTGCTGTGAGGACCAGCCAGACCTTCCTATGCAACGCTGATGGCAATGCGAATGTCACGCTTGAAGACGCTCTCCTGAAGCTCTTTTAACTCAGCCGCCCCTAATTGGACCCTACCACCTGCACAGGTGATTATAGGGTGAGCTAACCTAAGCAAGCAACATTAACATTAACATTAGTTTCTTAAAACATCATTACAATTAGATAGATCAGTAACTGCTGACATTACTATTTATACATATATGTGCACCCACTACAATAGGCACCCCAGATAGTATAAAATATATAAAATTGTCATTCACTGTAGAACTATCTTACCTACTGTTCTACACCTTAGGAGTGCCCAGCCCCATAGGATCTAATCAGGCACACCGGCATACACTCTCCTTTTTTAAGCTGGTGAGCAGGTGATCTACCCTCCCCCCAACCCCCCACATCACAGGAAGAATCATAGCGAAATACTAGGAACCCATAAACCAAACAGGCTTATGTCAAATATGTCAAAATGAAATTAACGATTAAGCAGACACAAAACATTGTTAATTTTGGGAATATAGGCTATTGAAGAGGGAGAAAGGCAGCCTTTTCACAGTGAGACTAGGAACTCCCCGGTGAAATCACTTGATCGACTAAGCCTCGGGTGTGCCAAGCACCATTGCATTACAGAAAGTATAGTAGTATGTAAGATGTTTTAATGAGCGAGTCACTATTTACTTTGTATGTCACGTACATGCTTGAATACGCAGGTTATGCGATGCCTGTTTCTGTTGTATTTCAATGATTGACAAAAGGTGGCGGTAATGTGCTTGAAACACCCACAGTAATTGAAGGGGTTTCTGTAGGTAAGAGCACTTGATCTCCACATGGGTGCTGCAGCTCTTTCATGCTCAGACTCAGCAGGAAGGCTGTCAGCTATCATATTCTCTTCCACCCCCTCTCACTGCACTGTATAAATATACAGTATATTGTCTTTGTATATGCACACATACATCAGATACTCTAGATTCCAAAATGTAGATGTGTTATGTTTCTCCAGGAGAGTTGGCCTGTATTTGCCGACATTGTCTCTCCTTGGCAGTAACAAGGGGGAGGAGTTTGGCCCAGTTCTTCTTCCATCCAGCCACCCCATAGAAATGAATAGGAAAACTGTACTGCCTGACAAGATAATAAGATC